>NW_017717302.1:0-15151 GCF_001865875.1 Lupinus angustifolius
AACTTTCAAGAATAAAATACAAACTTTTTCCTAAACACATTAAAGGTTCATTTGATGTTAAAATCATCACATTTAAACATATTCAAATAATAACAATAATTTATAATATCTCCAAACAAATAACTCATCTAACTTTGCCCAAAGATATAGTTTTTCCATTAAAGAACAAGGAAGAAATTTCAAGATTTACAAAAGTCAAAAACTACATAAAGGTTCATATGATTTTATTATCATCCCCTTTAGTTATGCCTTCATAAAATACTTAAAGAACAAATATAAACTCTACTTTATGAACAACATAATAAAAGCTCATAACTTTATATGAAGTATGAGAAGAAGATGAAAAAGAGAAAATAAAATACTACCTTAATTTGTAGGGAATTTAGTGTAAAAATGAGAGAATGAGGTGAGGTATTTATAGGAGAGCCTCACCCTCATCAAATCAGAAAATTTAATGCAAAGTAAGTAGATTTAGACTAACATAGGTGATGTGTCTAATGGTGGTGGAGTGAGAAGATTTGTTGAGTGATTTTGGGGCTTTTGGAAGCTTTTGCATTACGTGTGTGACAAGTAAGTGACTCATGAAATAATGACTTCCAACTTTATTGATATGATGTAATTTCCCGATAAACGTCGTGTTCGAACATTTTCGGATAATTTCGTCCGGAAATATACAAACTCCTGATTTAGGACATTTGCTCGAAACGTCGAAACGTGAATTTCGAGGTGAAAAATATATAGATATGAGTTATGGACAAACTTTGTGTCCATTTTGACTAGAAATAATATTTCAAAGCCAACGGTGAAATTAGAATTTGATATTGAATTACGGAATTCAAAAACTGGGCGAAAACTCGATAAAACGACCCGAAATTGTCTCAGAAACTTTTATTCTCCAAAAATCTTGAAAATATAGGGAAGGCAAGAAAATAATAATACAAGACTAAAACTCAACTGAGGTTTATCCTAAAACATTACTTATTAATTTCTATAATTAATCCATTAATATTAATTACTTAATTAAAAATGCTCTGAAAAAATACAGTGTTACACATTGCAATTTATCAAAATTAGTAAAAACCTCCTAAATTAGAAATTTCTAATAATATCAAAGTGTATATAAGTAAAAAACTTATAAATCTAATGTTAACTATTTTGTATGGCAAGTGAACCGTATCGTTCAAGTAATAATCGATAAATACTAGGATATCGCCCTTAGAGAGCATATTAGATTTATATCAATTCTTTAGAAAGTAGATTGAATATGGATTTATAAAATTTTGTGTTTATGATCATTCGAGTTTTGAAAATAATTGTTATACTGAAAAAATTAAACTATGAAATTAAATGTTTGGGATTGAAGTTCATTTTTCTTTCCCTTTACAATCCTTAGATTCAATTCCATATAACTTGTGAAGTTATAGATTTTGATGCACATTTTCTTCGAATCATTTGTATCAATTCCTTGAATACAAAACCCTTAGATAATTACTTAAATACCAACTCATTGGATATTTAACCAATTATCTAGCATTAAGTTCAATGTAAAAGCAATTCCTACATCATTGTCCATTCTTAGAACAATGATGTAGTAGGGAAGATAATCCAGATTCGATACCAAGTTCAACTTCTCAATTAAACTTGGATCTAAGATCATGAATTCAGTAGCAAAGTAATTTCATGCATTAAATACAAGATAAACTTTCCAAAATCAAATAACTAAAATGCATTTAAGAATTGAATCAAGGAGTATAAAAGTTAAAAGATTACATCTCAATCCCAACACTGAAGATTTAGCCAAGCATCCTTCCTATTACAATATTCATCTCATGAGAAATACAATAAATTATCGATATAAATCGTTCCCACGACTTCTCTCTTACTCCCTAGTGTTTCTCTATCTAATTTTTGTGCAAAAGCTTGGTAGAATGATGGTGTAACCCCCACTTTTCAGTTTGTAACTGCCTATATTTGTTCCAACTTCTGGTCTCTCGCTCAAGCTAGAGATTCTCGCTTGAGCGAGAAAGGTACCATTTTGAATCCTGAACAGCTCGCTTGGGCGAGGGACAGGCAGATAATCAACATATTCTTTCTTCATTCGTCGCTTGAGCGAGAGACTTCCTTTTTGCTTGGGCGAGGCTCCTTGCTTGGACGAGTGCTAGGCAGAGTGTCAGTGTTCAGAAACTTTAAACTTCTCATTTCTCTTCTCTTTTTCATACTTTTTATTCTGCAATTGAAATAAACATTTGTAAATTCCTAAACAAGATAAAATTAGACTAAGTTGTTAGGAGTTGTACACAATTTGTATCCTACTACATACTAAGTCCCCAAATTCATGTACAATTCATTCACAATTTGACACTTAATATCTAACATTTTAATATTTTGGGTCAAAATATAATATCAACTTCGTTTATTTTTTTCATGGAATAATATAATTATCTTTTCCACAAAGATTTTCTTAAAGATGTAATTAACTCTTTGCTAGGAGTTTCACACAAGTGTAAAACGTGATCTTAACATTATATGAAGTTTTAAGATTTTTGTACTTAATAAATTAATTATTTAAGTTTAAATCCTAACATTCTCTCGATCCATCTATCTTACGGTGCCCAACAAGATTAAAATATTGTTACATCAATTTATCACTCTTGGTGATAAACACTTGAAGAAAATATACCATTTGGAGTTAAAGTGTCAAATCATTCACATTAGATCAAGTAGGGGTGATAATAAGGGCCAACCTGACCCACCTTTGACCCAACAAAATATAAGTTGGCACGGGCTGACCCTTATTACTAAGAGGGCTCAAATACTCAGCTCAACCTACTAAAAATGTCAATCTAAATGGGTTGGCCCATCAGACGAAGCCCATTAATAACTCAACTTTAGCTTCATTCAGAGCTTTTTATTTTCACTATCTTTTATTGTTTTAATAAATGGTGATTACTATTGTGGTTTTCACAATCTTCATAATTATATTGTGAGTATAGTTATAATTATATTTTTCACATTCCCATATTTGTATACAACTATGATAAATGTATACAATAACAAACGTAAATTAAAATCATGCTTTCAATTTTCCCTCCTCCTCATTCTCTCAACTTTGTCTCTGTCATTGCAAAATAATTACGAATGTTGAAGTTGTTCAATATCCACGGAGCTCTTGTCAGAGTTTCACATTAATTACTTAAGTAAATCAAATATGGCTTTTTAACTAATGAAACTAATAAGAATTTTAAATTGAGTAGAATAATAAATTTAATATGATACTAAAATCATGAAACTCTCTTACATGATAGACTGTTAGAAAAACTAGTAATTCAAAAGTTAGTTGAAACTTTCTGTAATTAGAAGGTTGTTAAAGTTAGTTAGTCTATAAATAGTAAGTGTATAAATAACCCATTGAGTTGATCAATCAATGCAATTTGCTCACACAAAGTTACACTACCTTTCTTGTTAATCCTTCTCAACTTTTTCTCTTAATCATCTTCATTATTCTTCCATTTTCTTGCTATATTTCTTTCTCTGCTTCAACATTTGGTATCAGAGCTTTGGTTTGAAGGACAAATCATCACTCTATTCTTCGCTGCAAACATGGCACAATCAATTGCTAATTTCTCAACAAACTTGCCCGTGCTTGATGGATCGAATTGGTCAAGATGGTGTATCCAGATGAAAGCCATCTTTGGCTACCAAGATGTAGCTGAGATAGTTGAAGATGGCCTCCCAATTCTGGAGGAAGGAGCCACTGAAGTTCAGAAGAGTGAGTACAACCAAAGCAAGATGAAAGATTGTAAGGCATTATGCATTATTCACCAAGCAGTAGATAATGCACACTTTGAGAAGATTGCAGGTTCTGCAACTTCTAAAGAAGCCTGGGAAACTCTTGAGAAGCACTATGCAGGTGTTGCTCAATTAAAGAAGATAAGATTACAGACAATGAGGAGAGAGTATGAGCTTATGCAAATGGAGGAAAGTGAGAAAATCTCTGAATTTTTCACAAGAGTAATTACTCACACTAATAGCATGAAATTGTGTGGAGAAAGGATGGATGATGCCACAATAGTGGAGAAAATTCTTAGAACAGTGACACGAAGGTTTGATCATGTTGTGGTGGCCATTGAGGAGTCAGGGAAGGTTGAAAGAATGAAGGTTGAGGAGCTTCAAGGGTCACTTGAGGCTCATGAACAGAGGATGAATGAAAGAGGAACAGATAGATCTCCTCACCAAGCCTTGCAGGCTCACACATTCAAGAAGGGATCTCAGTCTGCAAAGATTTTTAACAAGAATCGAGGAAAAAGTTTTGAACAGAGAAATGGCTCAAGGAGAATACAATCTGGTAATGATCTCAACACTGACCATGGAGAGACTTTCAACAGAAGAGATGGAGGAAAACAGGTCAAATCTTGGAAGAAAAAGCTTGACAGAAAAAGAATTAGGTGCTTTAACTGTGACAAGCTTGGACACTTCTCATATGAGTGTCAAGCACCTAACAGGAATCATCACTATGGAAGGCAAGAATCAGAAGCAAACCTTGTCAAGGGAGATGATGAAGACTCAGGTGAAATTGTTGTTCAACTAATGATGACAACAAGCAATTTAAATGCAGGCAGTGATACTTGGTACTTGGATTCTGGATGCTCCAACCATATGACTGGAAATAGAGAATGGCTGGTAAACTTTGATGCAGCAAGAAAGAGTAAGGTGAAATTTGCTGATCATAGAATCATCACTGCTGAAGGAACAGGTGATGTTCCTCTTATCATGGCTAATGGCAGGAAATCATACATCAGTGATGTACTATATGTACCTAATATGAAGACCAACCTGATAAGTATTGGTCAATTGCATGAAAAGGGCCTTACAATGCAACTCTTGAATGGTTTCATGACAATCTATGATAACCATAAGAGGAAAATTCTGAATGCTCCATTATCTAACAATAGAACATTTCAGGTCAAGCTTGGAGCAAGGAACACTCAATGTCTAAATGCAACAACCAAGGATGATGAAAGTTGGTTGTGGCATCTGAGATATGGTCATCTCAACTTCAGAGATCTTGGATTACTAAGGTCAAGAGATATGGTAAGTGGTTTGCCAGAAATCAAGGTTAAGCACCCTGATTGTGAAAGTTGCATCACAGGTAAATTGACTAGGACCTCGTTCAACAATTACTCACAAGCAAGAGCCTTAGATACACTACATGTAGTGTACTCAGATGTGTGTGGACCTATGGAAGTACATACCTTGGGAGGAAACAAGTACTTTCTCTCCTTCATAGATGAATTCAGTAGGAAGATGTGGATCTATCTGCTTAAGGCAAAGAGTGAGGTGTTCCATCACTTGATTAAATACAAAGTCATGGTAGAAAGACAGACTGGCAAACAAATCAAGATCCTCAGGACAGATGGAGGTGGTGAATTCACATCAAGAGAGGTTGAAAAAATCTGTGAAGACAGTGGCATAATTCATGAAGTAACCTCTCCATACACTCCACAACACAATGGCTTAGCTGAAAGAAGAAACAGAACTGTGATGAATATGGTAAGGTGCATGCTCAAGTGTAAAGGACTTCCTCACAACCTATGGGGTGAAGCAGTAACAACAGCAACATATGTCCTCAACAGATGTCCTACACAAAGGCTCAACAACATGGTTCCTGAGGAGGTATGGACAGGGAAGAAACCTTCAGTGAAACACTTCAAAGTGTTTGGTTCTATGTGCTATAGACACATTCCAGATCAGATCAGAAGGAAACTAGATGATAAAGGTGAATTGATGATTTTTGTTGGCTACAACTCAATTGGATCCTACAAACTACTCAATCCTGTGACAAAGCAAATAGCTTTCAGCAGGGATGTCAAGTTTGATGAGATGAGCACTTGGAATGACATTCTCAAGAAGATTGAACATAAAGAAGCAGTGATCATAGTGCCCATAGAAGAAGATCATGAGAGCATACAGGCAACAAATACAATCTCAGACTCAGAAAGTGGTGAATCTAGACCTACAAGAACTAGAAGCAGACCAGCAAGACTTAGTGAATTTGAGATGCTTGCAGATGATGCAGTTACAGAAGAAGGTGACTTAATTCATTTTGCACTCATGGCTGAAGCTGAACCAATCACCTTTAATCAAGCAATCAAAGAAAGTGTTTGGATCAGTGCAATGGAGGAGGAGATCAAGTCCATTGAGAAGAATGAAACATGGGAGTTAGCTGACCTGCCATCAGATAAGACTCCAATTGCAGTGAGGTGGGTGTACAAGGTCAAATATAAGCCTGATGGAAGCATATCCAAACATAAAGCCAGATTAGTGGCAAAAGGGTATATACAAAGAAAGGGTCAGGATTACTCAGAGGTGTTTGCCCCTGTAGCCAGATTTGAAACTATGAGATTAATTGTTGCCTTAGCCAGCAGGAACAATTGGAAGTTATGGCAACTTGATGTTAAGAGTGCCTTCCTAAATGGACCCTTAGAAGAAGTAGTTTACATTACCCAACCTCCTAGATTTGAGATACAAGGAAGTGAAGACAAAGTACTAAGGCTGAGAAGAGCTTTGTATGGGTTGAAACAGGCACCAAGAGCCTGGAACAAAATGATTGATTCATTCCTAGTATCAATTGGTTTCATCAAGTGCACTGTTGAACATGGAGTCTATGTAAATGTGACTACCACAAATGCAGTAATTTTGCTCTGCCTCTATGTAGATGACTTGGTCATAACAGGGAGTTGTGAGAATGAAATTCTCAAACTAAAAGGCAAACTTAAATCTGAATTCGACATGACAGATTTGGGTGAATTGGCATACTTTCTAGGCATTGAATTTCTCAAGACAGAGAAAGGAATCATTATGCATCAAAGAAGATACATTACAGAAGTTCTAGAGAGGTTCAAAATGCAAAATTGTAATCAAGTAGTGACTCTAGTTGAAGGAACCACTGCATCAGATCACTCACAAACCAAGCAACCAGTAGATGCAACAATTTTCAGACAAATGGTAGGATGCCTCAGGTTTGTGTGTCATAGCAGGCCTGATATAGCATATGGTGCAGGAGTTATAAGCAGAAACATGGCCAATCCTAATCAAACACACATGACAGCAGCTAAGAGAGTCATGAGGTATCTGAAAGGGACACTCCAATATGGTATTCTGTTTCCCAATGAGGGGGAAAGTAAGCTTCAACTGGTTGGTTTTTCAGATTCTGATTGGTGTGGAGACAAAGAAGATAGGAGGAGCACTTCAGGTTACACATTCTTTGTTCATGGTGCTCCAATCTCATGGAGTTCCAAGAAGCAAGAAGTGGTAGCACTATCAACATGCGAAGCTGAGTACATTGCAGCTTGCAATGCTACTTGTCAAGGTCTATGGCTAACATCACTAATGGCAGAGTTGATGTGTGGTGAAGACCTGAAGATTGAACTAAGAGTAGACAACAAGTCTGCTATAAACATAGCAAAAAATCCAGTTAGCCACGGAAGGAGCAAGCACATTGAGACGAAATTCCACTTCTTAAGGGATCAAGTTAGCAAGAAGAAGGTTGAGCTAATTCATTGTAAAACAGAATTGCAAATTGCAGATGCTATGACAAAACCACTAAAGGGAGAAAGGTTTGAAATGATGAGGTCAATGTTAGGTGTGGTGAAAGTTTGAAGCAATATGGCTTAAGGAAGGATGCAATTCTTCGTGAATCTCACTGTTGTATCTTTGAATCAACTTGCTATTTGTTTTTGGATGTTTTGAATTAAGGAAGGATGTTAGAAAAACTAGAAATTCAAAAGTTAGTTCAAACTTTCTGTAATTAGAAGGTTGTTAAAGTTAGTTAGTCTATAAATAGTAAGTGTATAAATAACCCATTGGGTTGATCAATCAATGCAAGTTGCTCACACAAAGTTACACTACCTTTCTTATTAATCCTTCTCAACTTCTTCTCTTAATCATCTTCATTCTTCTTCCATTTTCTTGCTATATTTCTTTCTCTACTTCAACATAGACTAATCTAAATTCTCTTATGTGCTTAAGTCTTAAGAGAGACTTTTTTTTAATCTTATCTCACTCCATCATTCTCTTAAGTTATAACAATTGACATTAATAAATAAGTGAAGCCACTGAAAGGGGGAGATTACTATTAGATAGTGTTAATATAGCGAAATGGTTGTTAACATTGAGTTTAAATGGGGCCATAATGTTATAAGTCTCGTATTAAATAAATAAAGACGTAGATACTTCAGTGAAAAACTTACAACTTCTGTAGTTGAGTGATGAAAATGTAAAAAAGTTATTTTTTTTTACTTACATAGAAATTAAAAAAGGATTAACAATTTTTTGATGTAAGTTGAGAAGGTTTTAATTTATACACCTCTCCCAAATATAAAAATAGCTGCGAGGAGAGTTAGCCTCATATACCTGTGGATGTTCCCGATTCGGATATGATTGTCTTCAGTGTGAGAATACTTGTGAGAAACAAAAAAATAAAAAAGTTTTAATAAAAAAAGAATGACAAACCAACTGAAGAATATAGAATGAAATTAAATGATACATTGCTCAATCAAATTCAAGAAGATAGAAACACATGACAAAATGCAATTGCTATACTGGTGCCCTATACCCTTCTCCAAGATAAAAACAAGGGGCGTAAATATAGGTGAGGGATTAATCATATAGTGTAATATATATGCATTATTATATGTGATATATATTCAATACATCATATATTATTAACCTGTGTTATTTTAAGTGGTATATGCTTGATTCCCTTTAAGCAGAGTCTTGGGTTCGAGTCTTGTGGATGAAAAAAATACACGTTGAGAGAGTTAGTCTCACATACCTGTAGATATTTCCAGCTCGAACAGGATTACCTCAAGTGTGAAGATATGTGTGAAACAAAAAAATATGTCATATATCATTCTATTTATATTCATTTTATTTAAAAGTTAATAATAAATAAATATAAATGATGGATGAAATAGCAGTCTAAAAAAACATTAATTAACATGTTAACAATTTCAGTTTGAAAAAAAATAAATAAATGGTGTGAAAGTGACACTCTCACCTTCCTAATTTCTCATTACTCACTTTCATCTTCTTTCAACATCATATTTCATCATTTTCATAATAACTATAATTTTAAGAGAAAGTTTAAAAGACTTACTCTACATCTTAATCATTAATTTTAGGAAAATTTAATGATTTAGATTTACTCACTAATTCAAATCATTAGATTTCCCTAAAATTAATGTCTAAGATATGAAGTAAGTTTTTTAAACTTACTGTTTGAGTAAGTGAATCTCCTCCCTAATTTCAAACCCAACAAAAACCACACTATATAAAACATTATAAACCATATTAATTTTGTTTTACATGTGACCTTCATAATATACCACTTACGTGATAGTTATGTTAATATATAACTATCACGTATGTGTTTCTTTTAAAAAACACATTTGTAATCATAACGTCGCGTGTGGAAAAATAACACATATATGACATTTTGATTACATACATGGCATTGGAAACTTGGAATCACTTATAACTTTCGGTGTTGGAAATGAAGAGATGATTAATGTGTATTTTTCTTTTATGTTTTTGTAATATATAGAACTTGCTGGTAATAATTAGAAAATTTTCCTTTTTGGAGCCGTCTAATTTTTATGAATGAAATGGGTGAAAAGGTAACATTGTCAAATTAAGAATAATGGTATATAGCTTGTGTTTGGGCCATGAAGCCAACCAGCTTTAATGAAAATGGCTTAATAGAGAGAGGGGTTTCCAGAATTAAGAATGAGGGTCAAGCTGCTTTTCATTATCACATATTAAGCAAATTGCCTTGTGTGGAAAACATACAATTACATTTAACATTAAGATCACATGAGTTTTTTTTCCCATGCATGATTTTAATGTCTTATTGTCATGTATAAGAAAAATTTTCCCAAACTATCGTATTTGAACTATCAATTTTGTGGCACTTTAACTTTTTACCTAATCAATTTGTTGGTTAATTGATTCCAAAAACATAAAATATATTGAATTGCTAAATATCACCTTTAGGGTGTTTGTGCAGGCCAAAACCGAAGGAATTATTGCAAAAAGCTAAGTTCTGGACAAAAGAAATGATTCAACCATGAGTAGTTCGTGTAAAATTGTGGCATCACATTCGTTGGCCGTTGGATCGAGCTGAATTTTGGCTATGTTGTTCTTGACAAATGGATCTTCGATATGAACGGTCAAATCAGATAATATGTAAAATTGGTTGTGCTAAGTGCCATTATGGCGCTCAGTGCAATTTGGAAAATTTATGGCAAACCTGTGCTCAACACAACCCTAATGCCCAACGTGTTTAATTGTGAAAACCAACATTTAGTTTTGTTATCATAGCTCGCAACGATTCTGAATGACACGAAATAATCGCTACTGGATGAGTCACGACCATGTTGCTCTCTTTAAGATGTTTCATGGTACTACTAAAATTGTGCAAGAAGACTATCAACCACGCCATCCCCAGGATAAAACAGCTCAGTTCTCTGTTATACGATTTCTTACTGCACTGTAAGAATCCCCTCGAATGCACCCGCAATATGGCAACCAGTGCCAATTCTCGAATTCTCACAATATGGCTACTCATGCCAATTCTTTTTCCATAATACTGACTACCAGTGTCAATTCTCGAAATTCCTACTTTGACTACATGTGCCAATTCTCAAGTGTCATGGAAAGAAAGAGGGAGAAGGTTGCCGGAAATGCATCATCGAAATATAAGGGGGGAGAAAGAGAAGTTGAGAGATAAACGCCTTCAACATGGTGCAAATTAAATGAGGGAAAAATGCATCTATTTATAGCATGAGGCCTCCAACAATTCTCTAACGGCTCTTTCACTAACAACTATATTACCAACGGCTCTATCATAATGGCTGAAATCTCCTCTAACGGCTCTATCATAATGGCTGAAATCTCCTCTAACGGCTCTCTAATGGTTCTTTCCTTGTTGCATGTGTGTGTTGTCCAAGCCCAAAAGGCCCAAAAAATTAAATAAGTAAATAAATATTTTATTAAAAAGAATGTTGAGCCGTAATTTAAGGTTTATAAAGTCTTTCAACTTCCCTCCTCCAAGCAAAGTGGGACTAGTGAGTTTTTTCATTTCACTTCAAAATATCATTCTTTCAACAAATTCCAACAATCCCCCACTTGAAATTAAAATATGATTTCCGAGAATTTCTATGGTCTCAATAAGATTGTGCATAAACAAAGGTGTCATGTGACTTGTACCTTTGCATAGTGAATAAGATCCAGATTTTACTAGAGTGATTCATAGTCTTGAACTCTATCTCCAGCATCAAACCACACACAACATTTTCAAAGGTGTATTCTGTAAAGCTCGTGTGTTAAAGGTCATACACGTCTATCCCAATATAGTGAACACTCTAGAAAAATATGCCCCAAAATTTCAAAGGAAGCAGCCTCCACTTCTACATTCACATAGGTGAGTCTATCTAGAGTACTCCTATAGCCTAGGTACTCCACTTCAATTAGAGTATAGATCTCATTAAGAGATTAACTCATCCTTACATATGATGTAGGAATCATGCTTCTCATAATTTTATAACATGTTCATTCTCATATCACTTCACGACTTGTTATTACCCATTGAACCTATTTCTTTGGATCTCCAGTCATTTCGGTCGGGTTACCATCATGAGTGATCCTCGTTCTAAGTGCAATATTCTCATACTATGAGAAGTATTATGAACTTTCTCTCTAGCTAGTCCTTTCGTCAAAAGATCTGCTAAGTTATTCTCAATGTGTACATGATCCACTCTAACAGCTTCTGTAGAGAGTAACTTTCTAATAGTGTTATGCTTACGACGAATTTGTCGTTTCTTACCGTTATAAAAGCGATTCTCAATTTTTGCAATAGCCACAGTACTATCACAATAGATCAACACAGCTGGAATCGGTTTTTCTCATAGGAGAATCTCTACAAGCAAGCTTCTCAACCAACTTGCTTCTTCACTAGCTATTGCTAGTGCTATCATCTTTGCTTTCATAATGGATTGAGCCAAATAGTCTATTTCTTTGACTTCCAAGAAACAGCCCCACCAGCTATGCTAAATATATAGCCACTGGTTGCTTTGGAATCATCTGAAAGAATGTTCCAATCAGCATCGCTGAATCCTTCTAGGACAGCTGGAAACATTTGGTAATGAAATCCAAGGTTCATTGTTTTCTTAAGGTATCTCATTACCCTTTCTATAGCATGCCAATGCTCCATACTAGGTCTACTATTAAACCTGTATAATAATCTCACAACATAGGCAATGTCAAGTCTAGTGCAATTAGTGGCATACTGAAGGCTATCAATGATGCTAGTATACTCAGCTTGCCTTACACTTTCACCAGTGTTCTTAAAAAGTTTTACACTTAGATCACATGGTGTGCTAGTAGGTTTACATTCACAGTATTTATATTTCTTTAAGATTTTTTCACATAGTGAGATTTATCCAAAGAAATTCCCTATTTTGACCTAGTAATTTTTATACCAAGGATTACACTTGCCTCTCCAAGGTCTTTCATATCAAAGTTGTTACACAATAATGATTTCACATTATTCACAACATGAATGTTAGAACCAAATATGAGTAGATCGTCCACATAGGGACATATGATAGTGAAATGTCACTTTTTGATTTGTAATAAATGCATTTGTCACTTTTATTCACTTTAAATTCATTCGAGATTATTAAGTCGTTAAACTTTTCATGTCACTGCTTAGGTGCTTGCTTAACACCATACAACGATTTATCTAACTTGCGAATTTTATTTTCTTGCCCATGTATTACAAAACCTTCAGGTTGTTCCATATAGATTTCTTCTTCCAAATTACCATTTAAGAAAGCAATCTTAATATCCATTTGATGTACTAATAAATTATGTATCGTAGCGAGCGAAATTAGTACTCTAATGAATGTTATTCTAGTAACATGTGAAAAGGTGTCGAAGAATTCTACATTCTCCATTTTCCTGAAATACTTAGCTATAAGGTGAGCCTTGTATTTATCTACGGTGCCATCAGGTTTCAGTTTCTTTTTCAATATCCACATACAACCAATAGGTTTGCAACCAAGAGGCAAGTCGGCTAAATGTCAGGTCTTGTTAGACTTAAGAGAATCCATTTCATCATTTATGGCCTCTTGCCACAAATCAGCATCCAAAGAAGCCAAAGCTTCTTGGAGAGTTGATGGATCCTCTTCTAATGTATAGAACATATAATCAGGTCTATACTCTCTAGCAGTCCTTGTTCTCTTAGTTGTTCTAGGTTCTATTTCTAATTCATCATTATTATCATTATTGCTAACCACAAGTATGTTACTAGTTGTTGTACCCCTACTATTTCTCAATTTAAAAGGGGATTTCATTTCATTGAAGTCTGCATCGTTAGACTCAATGATCACTTTCATGTTAAGGTCATAAAACTTGTACGTCTCGCTGTTTACAGCTTACCTAATGAATACACATTCATAGCCTCTGTGAGTTTAACTCTCTTAGGTTCCGGTATGCGGACATAGGCCAGACAGCCCCAAGTTCTCAAATAAGATAAGTTTGGTTGTCTATTCATAATAATTTCATATGGGGAAATTTTTATTTTAGCCTTGAGGACTCTATTTAGCACATATCATATGTATGACCGTGAATTTTCTGTGTATGTTTTATTAATTATTTATTTTAAAAACGATTAATTTTAGAAATTAATCGGTATTGAATTAGACGAAACCTTAGTTGAGTGTTAGTCTTTTTTATGATTTCCTATTTTGTGGTAAATTTTCATAATTTTCTGTGACGAAAAGTTTTTGAGCTGCTGTTGGGCCCAAATTCGCTCGAATTCGGCCCAATAACGTGTTTTTGAGTTCCGTAGCTTAGAATCGAATATTGCGCCATTGGCTTCGAAATATTATTTCGAGTCAAGATAGACACCAAGTTTGTCCAGAACGCATTTCTAATTATTTTTCACTCCGAATTTCGTGTTTCGAAGTTCTAACCGTAAACCAAAATTGGGAGATTTTTATTATCTAACCGGGTATTAGCCGACAATACTTGAGAATGGTTTAATCGAGAATGTGTCATCAAAAAGATCACATCATTTTCATGTAAGAAGCTTGTTTGTTAAACAAGCAAAAATCCCCTAAATCACTCAACAAAATCCCCTAAGTCACTCAACAAATCCCCTAAATCACTCAACAAATCCTCTAACTCCACAACCATTAGACACATCACCTATGCTAGTCTAAATCTACTTACTTTGCATTAAATTTTATGATTTGATGAGGGTGAGGCTCTCCTATAAATATGTCACTCCATTCTCTCATTTTTACACTAAATTTCCTATACAAATTAAAGTAGTCTTTTATTTTCTCTTTTTCATCTTCTTCTCATACTTCATAGAAAGATATGAGTTTTTATTATGTTATTCATAAAGTAGATTTTATATTTTTTCTTTAAGTATTTTATGAAGGCATAACTAAAGGGGATGATAATAAAATCATATGAACCTTGATGTAATTTTTGACCTTTGTAAATCTTGAAATTTCTTCCTTGTTCTTAGATGGAAAAACTATATCTTTGGACAAGGTTAGATGAGTTATTTGTTTGGAAATATTATAAATTATTGTTAGTATTTGAATATGTTTTAAGGTGATGTTTTTAACATCAAAGAAACATTTAATGTGTTTAGGAAAAAGTTTGTATTTTATTCTTGAAAGTCTATGATGTTGATGAGTGGTTGTTGAAAATGTTTCATTTTTAGAAAGTATTGTGTTTAAAAATGGTTTAGCATATTTTACTCTTTGATTTCCAGGTTTAAATAATGATTTGGGATAAAAGATGATTTATTAAAGTCTTGACTTCATAAACTTAAAGTGTTATGAATTTTAGGATATTAAAGTAGTAGAAAGTCTTACCTTATAATTTATTTTCATGACTATGAAATTAACACTTACTAACCCTTGAGGTTTTTCCTAAAAAATTAGGAGGTGTTAAGATGTTCATGAAAAATTGTTGTATTTATTTAATTGACTTACTTTAAAGTGGTAAGAATAAATAAAAGATGTTTAGTGTAAAATATTAAATTAAGAGTCATTCTTTTTCATGACTATGA
>NW_017717303.1:0-31956 GCF_001865875.1 Lupinus angustifolius
TTGAATCTTAGTTAAGTGAACTTACTTTAAAATGGTAAGATTTACTTAAAAAATATTGATTTTGTTTCAAGTTACTTACTTTAAAAATGATAAGTCTAGCTTAATGATCTTATTTTAAAAGGTTAGTTTTAGTAAAAATGTTTTACTTACAAAAAATAAGATTTATGAACTATCGGAAAAATGTAATGAATTGAGAATACATGTCTAGAAAGGTTCTGTCTAAGGAAAGACTTGGTATTTAAGGGTGTCTTTACGACCCACCTCTCTTTCCTGGGAACTAGCCTGGTGTATATCCATGGATTACGACATAATTCCTGTATAAGTTTTATTGAAAATCTTACTTTAAAAAGTGTTATTTGATTGTAAGACTTTCAATGACAAATGATGAATCAAGGATATTCAACTTTGAATTGGATGGACGAAAGCAATTAAATTCATTTTAAATCGAAAGTTTTATCTACACATAAAAATTTATTTCGTAAGTATAATAATTATCGTCAGTTAACTAATTAACTCTATTTTGGGGTAATGAAGAGTTCGAGAGGAGATCGGATCAAGTAAGCTCACCTGCAAACAGAGAGCCTTGCGACCCGACACACTTAGGTGAGGGAGTAAACATCGTGACACAGTGGTGCCCATATGCATCAGGACCTCCAAACTCCCTCACAAGTTTGGAGTTGTCTTGGGTATTAAGAAAGCTTGTACTTAATCAATTGTTTGTTTGTTTGGATTAAGTACAACAATATTTCTTATACCGATTTATGTTATGTTTATATATGCAAATATCATGTTTACTCTTGAATTATAATGTTTGAATGATTATTATGGGAATGATATGTATGTGATAATTGTTAAATTCAAGGTTTAAAAACATGTGATATAAATGAGAAATATTTTCCTTGAGAAAAGTAATTCAGTCTCTTCTCGCTTGAGCAAGACAACTCTCGCTTGAGCGAGAAGTGTCTAGAGAAAACGACAGTTTTAGCTCGGGGTGAGACAGTTCTTGCTTGAGCTAGAATAGGCACCAAGAGAACTGATTGTTTTCTCGCTTAAGCGAGACAGCTCTCGCTTATGCCACAAATACCAAAAAAAATGGATGTGCCCTCGCTTGAGCGAGATGGCTCCATACAGACATGACTTCTTTTTAAGTCGTCTGAACGATAACTCTCATATATACGAGAGCCTAATGGCATGTTTGCCATCAAGAAGTTATAAAGGTAAATAACTATATGAAATTCTTGAAAGTAATAAAAGTAAGGAATTGCTTTGTTCAAGGCAATAGCCCTAGCTTGGGTGTGAAATGTATCTTTGTTCTTGCACCTATTTAGGGCAATGTTTCCGACTGTGATGTCGTGATTAGGGCGATGCCCAAAAAAAAAGGATTACATGATACCATGCAGCGAGGTCGTCTGACTGTAAGAGGCTTGGTCATGTGGCCGTCCAGGGTGATTCAACGATGGTTCGTAGTGGTAGGGATGTTATTCATCTATTTACGTGTTGACGTAAGGTCGGGTCCCACAAGAAGCATTACCTTGGGAAATGTCTTAGGTTGGGCCGATCATATAAAATAATGATTAAAAGATTTAATCAGCTAACCTCGGTTAGTGTGCATACTCATTATGGATAATAAAGTAGTGGAGAGAAAATTTACGGGAGACGAACGAGCTCCGAGATTTTGAGAGGGACAACGATGGCGGTGGTTCGTTAGCAAAGTCTGGAGGGTGAGTCTAGGTGAGATGAGTCCATTGTATTCATGGATGAGGTATTCTGTTGGATCGGACAGTTCTCACAGCGCAAACTAGACGATCTCAAATAACCCCTCTTTGCAATTAGGATCAATGAGAGAGATGCCCAGAAAGTGTTTGATACGACACCGTCCTGAAATGGATAGTTCTTCGGAACATATCGATCATATATCCTTGCAAGGAATAATTTTGGTGCTTTCAAATCGGCTTGTTATGGGACCTGTACTCTTGGTTATTTCCGAATAGTATATTGGAAGGATATTGGTGAAAGGATAGATGAAACAAGCATAACATTCATACATTGAGATTGTGGACTTTGATCCTTATAATCTGATATTATAACATCATTCATCATTGTACATTTTTTTATATGTGATGTATATATTGTGTTATTATGCGTGTTTGTCTGCATGTAATATTCCATGTAATTCCACGCCGTCAATGAGTAATATTCATTACATGTTTTACTCCCTTTTCTTTCTATTTTTCATCTATTCGCGTCTTGTTCAGATAGATCGTTCGGTCAGGATTCGGAGTTACCGCTTTACGATGTCCCAAGAGGGGGCATGGAGTAGTGATAGTCATAGATACACCTACACAGACCCTTGTGTCTTAGAGATAGAGATGGTGTGTGATGGATCTTTTATGCGCTTTCCCTACCATCATGAGGAGCTGGAAGCTTCCTTTACCCTGCCACCTCATAGACCGGCACCAGGTGTGCCATCGACCCAGTCTGTGACCCCTCAAGGGCCAAATGCTAGAGGACCTTCCAGAAGGCGACAGACTTGGGATGATGCGATGAATTCCCCAGTATGGAGGAGAGCATCCTGTCGGACGATGCCAAACCTCCAGGCGGATGCAAGGTTGGTGACTCCCTCGCAACATTCGCCCTATGTTCCAAAGGAGAAGATGGCAGCGGAGGAAGACGAACCAACAGCTGAAGAGGATGACTGCGTGGAGTTGATTAACATTGAGGACTCCATTGAAGTTGTCAACCTCTCCTCTGACTCGGAGATAGAGGAAGATCTAAGCGAGTGTTCCAGCACACCCGCAGATGCTGAGGCTAGCCGCTGGAAGCTGTTTCCATTTCTATTTTGCTTTTTGATTAGTGTACATGTGTAGTGTATTTATTTTGTGAGTAGTTTTATTTGGGCGACGATTAGGATTCCGCCTTGTGCTTCGTATCAACATTTTATGATATTCTAATGAAGTATGATTCGAAGTTATATTGAGTTATTTTTATTACCATTAAGTAATGGTTTTTTATTTTCTGCATTGTATGTTACTTAAAGTGATGTTCCGAAAATGAAACGAATATAAGGAAATAAATTTTATATGACATCATTATTTAAAAAAAAAACAAATTACCCATTTTTGAGCAAGATTTTTTGGAGTAATTTTCGGAGCGTTACATCATACAGTTAATAAAATTTCAACCCAACAAGAGGGTGTTGCACCAGAACTTAACATAATAGCTACAACTAATTCAGTTAAAATTCTATTCTTTCTTTCAGCTTTACCATTCATTTCAGGTGAATATGGTGCTGTTGTTTCATGAATAATGTCATTTAATTTATAAAAGTCATTAAATATGTTAGAGTCATACTCAGTGCCTCTATCGCTTATGATCTTCTTTATTTTTTTGTTGAGTTGATTTTCAATTTCAGTTACATATAACTTAAACATGTCAAGTGCTTCACTTTTATTTTTCATAAGATATACATAAGTATAATCAGAACAATCATCAATAAAAATGATAAAATAATGTTTACCATTTCTAGTTAACGTTCCATCTAATTTACACATATATGAGTGTATTAAATCTAAAGGCTCAGATTGTCGCATTACTTATTTAAAAGGGTTTTTTTTTGAAATTTTCGCTTGACTGCATGATTCACAAATTTCAAAATCATTTTTAGATAACTTTGGAATTAAACCTAAGCTACTCAAATTTAAAATTGCATGTTTATTAATATGACAAAGTCTAGAATGTCAAATATTAAAATCACACAACATGTTAACAGAATCTAAAATTTTATTAATAGAAACATCAACATTTAATTTAAACATGCCATCAGTGGCATACCATTTCCCAACAAATACCTCATTCCTAGTAAGAGTATACAAGTCTGCTCCTATGGTCTGGGTAAAACCAGCCTTATTAAGAAGAAAACCATAAACTAGATTCTTCCTTATCTCTGGAGTGTGCATTACATCTTTGAGAATCAGAGTCTTCCCATATGAAAACTTCAGCTCCACATCACCAGTTCCAGCAACAACAGTGGTGTGGGAGTCACCCAAAAACACCTTCTTGTCATCAACATCTGTGTATGTTTTGAATATAGCAAGGTCATAGCAGATATGACGGGATGCGTCAGTATCTACCCACCACCCATCAGTTCCTCCAACCATAGTGACCTCAGATAATACAGCCACAAATGGCTCATCAACCATCTCGACCTATGGAGGACGAACCATTGGTTTATTTCTGTAGTTGCATGCCATATGAGCTGGTTTCCCACACTTGAAGCATGTGAACATGTTTTTAGAGTCATTCTTAGTAGATGGCTTAGCATATTGGACCTTTTGAGGGTTCCAATTCTTGTTGTGACTCATGCTCTTAGCTTTATTCTCATCACGGTTCTGATTCTTGAAATTAGTGCCAAAAGGCTTCAGAACCGCACCTGTGAATTTCTTCTTAGTGCTAATGTTGGAGACAATCAGCACCTTGATAAGGCAAATCACAAGTGCACGATTATATTGTCAAGTTATAAAATATCAATCCCACGAGGACTGGAAAATTCCTTTAACTATAATAATTAATTTATACTTAACTCAAATAAGGAAATAAAATTGAATTTAGAACGATTGAGAAATTAACAAGAATAATTATGAAAGTATTAAAAATGATTGAAATCTAATTTAGGGAGAGTTCCCAGGATAAGGGTTACCGCATTTACACTCGCAAATATTTGTTTTGCTCCTTTTCATGAACTTTAAGTTGTGAGGGTGAATTGCTCTTTGATATGTGTCATCCTCTCTCGACCTCCGACACGTGTACTCAATTGAAGTCACACTTACTCTCGTGGTACGGTTATCAATCAAATCCTTTACTTGAATCTTTCTATCTAATCGCTTCGTAGCAACCCAAGGTGAATTCCAGAAACCTTCGAGAATCCTAAGACTACTCTCATGAATTAGGATTCTAGCTTGAATAACTGAATGGTCAGATAGTTGGGTTCACCTCTCGGTCCTTCCCCAATGTATCTAAGAGGTGTAATTTGTTTGTCAGACAACTCACACAAATAAAACTCAGTTTCATGATTCAAATTACAACACTTGATAAAATAGAGGTAAGAACAAATGTTTATTGAATGTAAAAGGGCATAGCCCCAATCCTAGAAACAAAAGGAATTACTCACTCATGATGAAGAAGAGAATGCCAAATTCTATATTAGAGAATTGTAATGTAAAGTGTAAAGTGTTTTCATCCTTGAGGGAGAACCCTCATTTATCTTAATTACAAAATATTGGGTTAAGCCCAACAAAACAAATCTAAAAAATAGGAACATAATATAACATCTATGACTTCTTTTGGCTCTTCAATTGGTCTTCGCATAGCCTCAACACTGAATTTCATCTTCTTGCACGCAATCTCTACTTTTTTTTGCTTTAATCCATCCAAACTGTACAACATATCCAAAAACATTCGCTCAACCCGAACAAAGAGAAATAAAAGCTAAAAGCAACCCTAAAGTCCCAATTATATCCTAAAATGCAAGTTAAATGCAATACAAATGTAGCATAATTTCACACGGATCACACATCTTCTCTCTGATCATGCTTACTAGCATCTTCTTCAATCCAAAGGCGAGTGATTAGAGATTCCACAGAGATTTCTTTGGTCTTATGCCTCAGAAGTTTTTTGAAGTCCTTCCAACTATGAGGTAGTTTGTCAATTATGACAGCCACTTGGAATTGCTCATCTAGGGACATACCCTCGGAAATGATCTCATGAGCAATTTTCTGTATTTCATGGGACTACTACTCTACTGATTTATCATAAGTCATCTGATACTTGAGGTAGGGGCTAACATAATACTATTTAGTGTCAGCATCCTCGGTATCATATTTCTTTTCAAGTGCATTCCAAATTAATTTGGCAGACTTGTATGGGTTGTAGTAATCATAGAGATCATCAGACAACCCATTCATAATGAAGTTCTTACATAAGTAATCACTTTCATTCCAGAGAGATATTTCAATAGCCAGTTTATCCATTTCCTCTTTTTCAGCCTCATCCGACACCGCTAGGATGTCGGTTTTCAGAACATGGGGAGAACCTTTCTCATAGTGAGGAAAAATTTCATCTTATGTTGCCAACGTTTAAAATTTGTCCCGTCAAACTGAAATGGCTTGTTCAAGTCATAGTTGTTCAGTCCAATAATATTATCTATGAATACAATTGCAGTAGAAACGTCTTAAAATTGTTGTTACTGTAGCTCGCAACAATTCTGAAATAATTGTTACTGGATGAGTCACGACCAGGTCGCTCTCTTTAAGACGTTTCATAGTACTGCTAAAATTATGCAAGCAAACCATCAATCACGTTGTCCCCAAGATAAAATAGTCAGTTCTCTGTTATATGATTTATTACTACACTATAAGAATCGCTCTCGAATACACCCACAATATAACTACTAGTGTCAATTCTCGAATTCCCACACTATGACTACTGTGCCATTTCTTTTTCTACAACACTAACTACCAGTGTCAGTTCTCAAAATTCTCACTTTGGCTGTTTGAGCCAATTCTCAAGTGCCACAGAAAGAAAGAGGGAGAAGGTTGCTGGAAATACGTCGGTGGAATATAAGGGGGAGAAAGACAAATTGAGAGGTAAACGCCTTCACTTGGTGCAAATTATAATGAGAGAATGAAGCCTATATTTATAGCCTGAGACTTCCAATGTCTCTCTAACGACTCTTTCACCAACAACTCTATTACCAACGGCTCTATCATAATGGTCGATATCTCCTCCAACGGCTCTCTAATGACTCTTTCCTTGTTGTGTGTGTTGACTTGGTCAACACACGGTCCAAGCCCAAAAGGCCCCAAAAAATTAAATAAATAAATTAATTAATAAATAAATATTTTATTAAAAAGAATGTTGGACCGCAACTTAAGGCTTATAAAGCATTTCAACTTCCCTCCTCCAAGCAAAGTGGGACTAATGAGTTTTTTCATTTCAATTTAAAATATCATTATTTCAACAAATTCCAACATTTAGTCTCTACTTCGGATACGCTCAGCAGAAAAGGGAGGTGTGCTTAGCGAAAGATCTACGCTCAAGGGAGGTTGGTGCACTGAAAGGTCGAGCTAGGCTAGTTGAAGCGACACGCTAAGTGTGGAAGCCAGATTTCAAACACTATTTAAGGGGTTTTACTTTTTTGTAAAGGAACATTCGAATAGGAACACTTTGTACTCAATTTCTTTTAGTTTTAGGGTAGTTTAGCTTAGATTGAGATATAGAAGCAAGAGAGAAAGGTTAGAGGAGCAATCTATGCTCTTTAAGGAGGTAATTTCTTCTCATATAAGCTTCATTTTTTTCTTTGTATCTTTATGTTTAGTTACCATGATAATGTATAGTTAAACATCTTCCTTATTGAGATTGAATACAATATGATCTAGATGTATACACTTTGAGTCAAATTTTTTATTTCACTATGTCTTGATTCTAATGAGTCTCTTATATGGTTAATGCTTATTTTAAGATTGATTGACTTTTTGTATGTTTTGTGAACGAAATTATTGAAGAAATCCTTGTTGTAATTCTGACTTTATTCAACAAATCAATTTGGTATAATTGCTAAACATAGATTTATATCAAGTTGTCACTTTATGCATATTGTTATATTAGTTGCTAGACATAGAGTCAATTTAATAATTTAATAACTCAAACTTGTTAATATAGACTGCTAAACATAGAGGTATGTTTAACACTTCATATATCTTCATCTTGTCAACTTAGTTGCTAAACATAAAACTATTTTGATAAGCTTCTAATATGACCAAGACATTGGTGATTAGTACATTTGAAGTGTTGCATTTAACTCAATTTCACATGCATAAACTACTAGACATAGATGTATGATTTTGTAAGTCATAATTCTACACATTATGTGTAAAGTTACTAGACATTGAACTTTTTTGCATAAGCTAATAAATTGATAAGACATTAATTTTTAGTACTTTTGAAGTCATTTGTGTGGTAGAATCATTTCTAGAGGAATTATGTTATTGAATTGGGTGTATATTGATAGTGAATAGGAAATTCGATCCCAGCACCTTTATTCCAAATAGTTAATAAATTAATTAGGAATTAGTTAATCAAACAAACCAACCAAGACCCTTTTCAAAACCAACTTAGAATATCATTTTCTAGTTGAAAGACTAGTATCAAGTAAGTTCTTGTGGATTCGACAATCTTTTGTATTTGTTTGGACAACCCGATTTGGTAATTTAATTGACCAATTTTCCGGTTAGCAAAATTCTAACTGTCTCCTTCACACATACTATCATATTTTCTACAATAGAAGTTACTCCAACTTTCTCCTTGATCCATTATTTTTCTCCTATCTTGTTTAGGATATTCACTCATCCAACACAACATTATCTTTTCTGCTACATGGATTATGTTATATTGTTTTCATTTTATCACTCAACATTCAGTCTCATATAACGTTGTAGGACTTCTAGTTATGCCATAAAACTTCCCCTTATGTTTGAGTGATACATTTTTATCATATATGACATATGAAATATTCTGTCATTTCATTCAATTCGCTTTAATGTTATGGTTCACATCTCCATCTATTTCTTCATCGTCTTGTAATATTGACCCAAGATATGTAAATCTAGTAACTTATAATATGATAGTCAACCTTTATCTCTAGAGTAGGGTTTGTCTCCCGCTTGTTAAACTTACACTTTATATATCACTTCTTATTTCAACTTATATGAAATTCGTGTTTTTCTAAAGTTTGTCTTTATATTTTCTAATTTTTCATTTAATTTTTTTCTCAAATTTTTCACTAAGACAATATCATTCGCAAAAAAATATGAATTGTGGTTATTCAATATGTTCAGTAAACACACCTAAGACTAATATAAACAAATACAAGTCAATTATTGATAACAAACAATATATAATCCTAACTTTTTTATATATATTAAAGTAAGTGAATGAGATGAATATTACCGCTACCAAATCCGGACGTATTGAAAAACAAACTCAAAGTCAATTGAAGTTGTTTTTTTGCCATCAAATTTGGATTGGGTTCATATCCATCAATTCAAATCATATTACTATTAATTGTGATTGGTTAGAAAAATATAATTAAAAAATATTTAATTTTATATTGAATGACTTTTAAAATATTATCAATCATAGTGACTCAACAAGAAGTACACAATCTGTACGTGATGCCAAGCTCCTCACTCCTCAGGGTAAAGGCACACACTGTTCACATACCCAATCGGGCTGAGTTGCATTTGAAGCCACACAAACCGAGAGAGTTGTTGGAAAAGCAACTGTCTAGTTTAATTATGAAGGTTAGATGTTTATATTATTTATTTTTTCAAGAAATAAAATTTAGTAAAATATGATTTTAACTATCTTTGTTTATCTAAATAAGTCAAAGTTAAAAGTAATTCAAAGTTGATTTTAACTATCTTATGTACGTATATAATTGCTAAATAGTTAAATAGACACTGGAAAATAATTAATTGATGACGTTTTTGGTAGATTAGTTGATGAAGTTGATTGTTGAGTTATGATATGAAGGTCAAAGTTGCTTAATAAAATTGTGTAAATTAAGAACAATACTTGATTTCTTGGCCTGACTTTTTGTTTTCAGCTCCAAATGTGGAGCAGGCATTTCAATTTTTCAACGGCCCAACGCACTTGAAAATTTTATATTGGTAAAAGTCTAAAGTGTTAGAAATTTAAATATCTAACATAAAGTCCTTTTTTCTTATTTGTAAATTGCATCTCATATAGTTTGGTGAGCAAGATTTGACCTATTCGATTACGATTTTTTTTTATCCTTTATGAATAAGTCCAATTATGGTTGAGTTTCAACAAATCTAGAGTCATGTTTGAGTTCAAAAATTAGATCAGATCAATATTCAGGGTTGGACTATAGACAAATATGGTTCGATCCGATCATCACATGGTCACCTATTCGTCATGTTTGTATATGTATATTCGATTATGTACAGAATAATGACATTTCTTTGACTTATATATATATATATATATATATATATATATATATATATATATATATATATATCGTTTCATAGGTGAAATTAGATATTTATAATAATAAGTAATGTTAATAATAGAGTTTAAAATCTGTGCAGTGACAGTATAAAGTTTTTTATATTGTTAGCACATCATCCACCATTGGTTTATATTACTTTTGTTTGAGAGTCAACTGTGATTAATAAATCAATGGTGGATGATTTGTTGACAGTGTAAAAACACTTACACTATCAGTGTATACATATTAAATCTTTAAGAATATTGTATCTAAAAAAGTATGAATTATATTTAATCGAATCTATGATTGAATTCGGGTTAAGGTTCAAAAGTTGTCTCGGTCAACATTTGTGATTGAGTTAACCTTCAAGTATGAGACCGAGTTCAAGTTCAAAAAATAACTAAACTAACATTGAGAGTCAGGTAAAAGACAAGTCTTATCAGACTCATACACACATCTACCTTGTGGAGCTAAACACATTGGTTAGGGAAATAATTTACTATTCTTGGGCCCAAAATGCACAATAATAAATAACTTTAGGCTTAACTGCTAAAGCAAGTGGTGCATTAAACTACAAATTAATTAAACTCAACTTGTGGATCTATTCTTATGTATTTGACGAACAAAAATCTTATTAATGAGAAATGATCATTTCATTGAAAAAATAAATTAACATTCATTAAAGGCTACATAGTATCATATTGAGTTTGTTATATTACTCAACATTTGTATATTGTATATTGTTGCCATCTTTAAGGGCATTGAATAATATAACAATAATTTAATATGTATACACTAACAATGTAATTGTTTTTTTACACTGTCAGCAAATTATTCATCATTCATATGTTACGTATCATTTAATCTCAACCAAAAGTAATACAATACAAATTAATAGTGGATGATATACTAATAGTGTAAAAACCTTATACTAATTATGTATAAATTTTAAACTCATAACAAACTCAATATGATACATATCATGTGGTAGTTTTTTAGGTTTTGTACTATTGATATCATTAAATTATTAGAGATACATAATAATGGCATCTGAGATTTCCATTTGTATTTGACCTCCTCAAAGCAATCTTGTCATGATATGCACAATAAGACTGCCAAATTCAAAATTGATTTTAAGACATGTTGATCACTCTTCTTTCCCATTAATATTAATATGGCATCTTAACCATGAACACAAGACACCATTGAACGCAAACAATTAGATGGTAAGTAACTAATAGAGACAACATTATGTTGGGACACAAAATGCAACCTTGATTGACACCAATTGATTATCATTTTTGGGTACTAATAATGATATTTGCTCACCATTTTAATAAAGAATTATCTCTTTCAGGTGTGTGATTATCTCTCACAATAAATTTTGCTTAGAGGAAAGGAACTATTGACATTTAGATAATTTTCAAATCTAGCGGAATCTTATACCATTAGATCAATACATTGTTGGTAATCAATTGTCATTTAAGTAAATTTTTGTGTGCATAATAGTAATAAATCTTTTGTTGGTTGGCGGAATACCAATTAGGAGGATGTGCTGTATCTTGATTCCTTATTAACGTTGTTGAGCTAATGCATTAAGCATTCGACATTGATTAATATTAATTATATTCTTATATTCTTTATGTACGTATGCTTATCCAATCCAATCCAATTAGTTAGTTTTTATATTATACAATAAGCTTGGAAAATCAAAGACGTTAAATATAACATGAAAGCTTACATTCTAAGTTAGTGAAATACCAAAACCAAATAACCCATTATTTTTGGTCTTTTACTTGTTAGTGAGTTTAAAGCAATTGCCTTAATTCACCGGATTCAAATTATCCTCACCATCCATTTTGTTTCATTTTCAAGACTTTTTTTGATTTCCTTTTCCCTCAAGGAGTAATGGGATTCTACCTTACAAAATGTACTTTTTGCATTTATTAGTGGCAGGAGTTTGTGGTATTTCAATATTTTAGCCATTAACTAAAATATTTTTTATATATTATATTTGTTTTGTTTTTTTAATATTATACAATAATAATAGTTACATTAACATTAAATATAATATTCTACACCAAAAATGGTGTTGGCCTAGTACTAAAGACATACTACAACCACAAGGTAGCATCTTGAATTGATTCTTAAAGAAAATAACATGGGACAAATAAATGTGATCACACTCCAATGAATTATTCTACATTACTAATATATTTTTTTGTATTATCAATGATATTTATTTACCTTTTTGGGTATGATTAATCTCTTTCAGGGTTCGTGGTTATCCCTATTAATAAGTGTTGCTTTCAGAAATCGAATCATCAATATTGAAATCCAATAAGACCTTACACCACTAGGTTAACACTTTATTTGTCGAGTGAGTTATTCTACCTTACTAATATGATATGATAGAAATAGCCAGCAAATCATAAAAAAATATTATGTTAAGTATTTTTTGTGTGCTCAAAATGTGTCACTAATTCTTCAATCTATGTATCAAAAGCTTAAAAGATAATTAAAAGGGTGCTAAAAGGAGTAACTGCATAACACTTAATATAAAAACACTAAAATGTGCTACAAGAAGAAAATATTTTCATTTTTTTATTGGCAAGAATGTTCTTTCACGGAAATAGAGGGTGCACTTTTAAAAAGAATGATATAATGTTACAAATATATCTCAAATTAATCAAAATATATTATGTCAATTAAAAAGTTAAATGTTTATTTTTTTTTTCTGTTTTTGCTTTATTCTCATCGCTTTCGGATATGGTTTGCTTCGGGATATTATTTTTTTCTGTTTTTGTTTTATCAAAAGCAAACGGTGAAAAATAATTCTCAGCCATATTGGATTGTGGTATCTGGTGTCATTGTTTTTTGCAGGAAACACAAAGGAACAAGAACCATAGCTAATAGTTCACGTTACTCCAAAACTAGATATATCACTTTTTACAAATATAGGGAATGCAACAAAGGAGATAAGGAATGTACGGAATGCAACACAGAGAATATATAGGATGGAGGAAAAGTCAATTTTCAAGAAGTGAAAAACAAACAAAGCAGAATAAAAAGGATAAAGCAATTAGGAGGAATGTCACTTTTCAATTTTCACTTTTAGTTGTTTACATTTTTCAATCAACAACCAAAGGAATGCTATTTTCTCAATAAGGGTATGAAAATTGTGCATTCAAATATATCAAATTACGCTTTGCTTATGGCATTTTTTGTTAAAAATGCATTTATAGTTTTTAGTAAATATATTTTATAATTTTCATTTATATACGTGTCATAAAACACACTCCATAAAACTATTTGTTTCTTCATAATTTTTTTATATTTCTATCTCATTGTTTATTAGGGAGAATGTTTGTTTATAGCATAATTTCAATTATTGTATTATTAAGGATATCTTCTTATTCTACGAGTAATAAATTAATTCTTTTTGGGATATGTGTTTGTCTCTTTCAATAAGTTGTATTTATAGGAATCAAACTTTTGACCTTGATTATTCTGATGATCTTACAACCAAAGTCTTTTTGGTATTCCAATTTCATTTACAATTAGGTAAACAATTTTGCCTGTACAAGTTTTGATTCCCATTTCTTTTTCAATTGAGGAATTTGTCTATAAGTTTTAGAAATCTAATTGTATGTATAATATAGTTATTTCTTAAACATTATTTTATCATTGTTGACTACTATGTTTCCAAAATTAACGAGTAAGAAATCAAATTATATATGTATTATAAATTAAAATGCTTTATTTTATAAATTGCCTACCATATAGGCATATACAAATATAGAATTTGGTCTTAAATAAAGGTACTTTATGAATCAATAATTAATCATTTGAGATATGTTTCTTAGAGGACAAATATGTTTATGTCATTTCCAAAAAATAATGCTCCTAAGTCCAAACTTTGATATTTGGATCAATTTATTATTAATAAATATGGACCATTATATAATTATAAATATTTAATTTCTTATAATAATTATTTAAAAATTAGATATAAGACAGTAAATTATTAACTAGTAATTTCAAACCTATGCATTAAGTGCATATGATTGGCTAAATATATTACTTCTTAATTTAGTAAATATATCATGATTATAATATATATGTAATGTCACCGTAAAGATTTATACATAATCATATTTAAGAGTCAGTAATGAGTATATACAATTTGTTCTCGTACATCATTTCAACTCCATTTCCTACTAAAATTTACCACATTCATTGCTTAATAAGTTTTACTTGTTAGAATTTTTTTTTTAATTTATAAGTGGTATTAAGAAAATATTAATTAATCTTTTATCAATATTATTTTTATGATTTTAAAGAGAGATAGGAAATAATTGTAAAATAAAATGGTGAGAAGAATTGAAAAAAGGTATAAAAGAAAAAACAACAATAATTTGATTATAAATAAAAAAGGAGTTTTAAATCTATGCACAGTCAGTGTGAAATTTTATACTGTCAACACATTATTTATCATTAATTTATATTACTTTTGTTTAAAAGTCAATAATATTTAACATATGAATGATAAATAATTTACTAATAATATAAAAAATACTTATATTATCAACGTATATATATTAAATCCATATCAAAATCAATCATCTTCAAAATTTATATAAAATAAAGTATGCTAATACTTATAAAAATCAGAACTAGCACTCTTCATGCCTCAGTGTATAGATTAGAAAAAAGAATTTATTAAGAGTGTAATATTTATGGATAATGTAAAAATTTATATAGTCAGAACATCATTCATTATTTATATTACTTTTATTTAGTAGTCAATAATGATTGAAAATGAATGATAAATAACACAATAATAATATAAAAATATTTATATTGTTAATATATATATATATATATTTTTTTTAATGGAGTAAAACATAGATCTAAATTAAGCTCTTAATTTAATGATCAACATTATTTTGTGCAAGATGCATGCTAGTCATAAGCGTTGTTTTTAGTAATTTTTAAGTGCGGTGTATTGTAATAGAATAAATACTAGTGGAAGGGTACAATTTCTTTGTTTTCAATGGGTCATAAAAGTGTGTTATAAAAGGGATAATCAGAAATATTTCATGCTCTTGATTTGGACCAATATTTAAATTGTGATATGCTATATAATTGTGTAGGTCAGTATTTTATTTTTTATATTGTAAAAATAGAATCTTTCACTATATAATATTATATAAAAATAAGGGCTGATATTAGCTCTATATCTTATATATTATTATGATTCTCTGTTAATATTTGTTTGTGCTTTTGCAGCCACACTATTTAATTAACTTCTTTTTGGAGACCCAACTTTGTCACTAATTATAAAATGTCTATGAGATGAAGATTTATTTTTGTCCTTTAAATTATTTAAAAATAGACTGTACATCAAATTAATTATTTTTAATATTTTTATTACTCACCAGTCATTTTGACTCATTTATAAACTTTAATTACTACATTAATTTGCTTACTACAAAAAATAGCATCAACTAACTTCAGCGGTAAGATTCACTTCAAATTCAAGGCATGATGTTTTAGGTAGAACGAAATAAAATGTACATGAGCTAAATATTTATCGGCTATTTGTATAAAAATTATATACATTCAATATAACAATTATTTATATTAATTTTTTTAAAAAGTTAATAATAATAAAATATGAGAAGAATAATAAATAATATAATGTTAATTAATAAATAATATAATATTAATTTATAAATATCACATAGTGTTAGTAAGTACATTTTCTGCTCGGTGTATATTCATTTTTTGAGAAAAAGATATATATACTGACAGTCTAAAGATTTTTTATATTGTTATTGCATTATCTACTATTAATTTTTTAATTATTAACTTTTAAATAAAAGTAATATAAATAAACGGTGGATGATACACTGTAATAAATCGTACATTTTACACTCTTCATTTTTTTCTCCCCGGAAGAAACCAAAAATGATTAAATATATGTTATTGTCCAACCACTCCACCCAACTCCTTTGATTTTTTCTTTCCTTCACCTTCTTTCATATTCCTATCTTCACTCTCTCTCAGTCTTCTTTTTCATTTCCAATTTCCAAGAACGACAACAACATTAGCAGAAAACTTTACACCGTCAACTTCCAACTCAAAACTTAACACACTCAACCCCCAACTGAAAACTTAACACCGTCAACTCCGTTATTCGAATTCAACACCTCATATTTCTGTGTATTTATTATTCCAATTTCTCTCTTTTCATAAACCTTCAACATTGTTCACAACGGTTACCGTTATAGCCAAAACGGTACCGTTTTTGGTACTTCACTCTTCTGTAGAAAAGGTTTTATCGAAAATGCATTGTACTCAGCGATTCTTCTGTGTTCTGAATCCGATCGATAAAACGCGGTCGTTTTAATGGAATCAGTGTCGTTTTCATTTCAGTGTTCACCGTCTCATGGAGTTAATGGTGCGGTGTATGCTCTCCAGATTTTGTTTTAAGCTTCGATTCGCCGTCGTTGTTTTTGAGGTTAACTCTGATACTTCATCAATTTTTAATTTATTTCAGATTTATTTTAGTTCAACGGTGTTCTACTGTTTAGGGTTTAGGTTTGGTTAGGTTATGGTTTTCAGATTAAGAATGTGAAGTTAAATTATGAGTTAGGAATGAAGAACGTACTTGATTGGAAACTTAAGTTTGAAATTTCTGTATTTGCTGAAGATTGATGAGCTAAAACGGGTAAAAATAAAACAAAATAGTTAGGCTGTAGAGTTCACTTTTTCAAAGTTTCTTTTTTGATATCTTCTCAGCTATTACTTTTGCATTTAGTTTTTTGGGTCCATTTGTTTAGGCTTAGGCCTAAAAATAAAGTAATTTTGGCAAAACTGATTTTTCGAGAAGCTGAAGATGTGCTGGATTTTGCAGGGAAAAGGGTATAAAATCACGTTTGGTAGATTTTGGGCAAAAGTGCTCTAAAGGCACGTTTGCCATGCCCTAAACTTAGAAACCAATACACTAACAGCTTCGGCTTTTTTATAAATGCTAATAATAAAAATAATTACTTTTCCAGTGGAAAAAGCTTAAACAAACGGCCCCTTGAGCTAGTCATTGGTTGAAAGCAAAGTTTGTTAATTTTTATTCCATGGTGTATGTTGAATGCATCGCATATAGGAATATAGACAGTATGGTTGCTTCAGTTGGATATATCTATTGTTAAATTTCTGCTTCCTTCTCCAGGTTGTGTTGATATTGGCATTATTGGAAGCCAACAATGCAAAACCCCAAGAACACCAGCTTCAATGGGGAGGCTTGGAAGGGAGGGTTGAGAATGTTGCCTCACACTCTTGCATACATGACCAGATACTCGAACAGAGGAAGCGACCTGGTCACAAGGTCTATTCTGTTACCCCACAGGTTTATGAGCCTGGTCGTTCAAAACCCCTTAGGCATAAAGGTAGGGCATTACTTGGCTTGTCAATGTCACCAGCGCTTCAAAAGGATGTGAAGCAACCTATTAGAATATTTCTAAATTATGATGCTGTTGGCCACTCCCCTGACAGGGACTGCCGAAAAGTTGGTCATATTGTCAAAGTGAGTGCTACTGCTTTAATATGAATGGAAAAAAAATGTCTTTAGAGTGTATATATGTAGCCATAACATTGGTATTCTCTTTGTCATGTATTAATTAAAGTTAATCTTTAATATTTTTATGAACAGCTTGGGGAGCCTTCTGTAACTTCTCTTCATGGTTTTCCATCATGTAATTCTCACGCTGATCCTCCAATCCTGGGTGATTGTTGGTATAACTGCACTTTTGATGATATCTCAGGAGAGGACAAAAAGCATCGCCTTCGTAAGGTAAATTTTGTTATATCTCGTTTTAATCTTGCTTTCTTTCACTAGGCCAATAGTAAAAAGGGCGCACTGTTGCTATAAAGCTCCTACTATGGTTGAAGTCCAAGGAAGAGCTACACCCACTATGTGCGTCTACAGTAGGTAGAGCTACCTTGCACATGAAAGAGGCTGGTTCTAGAACTATAACTTGTTACTTCTGAGTCACATGGCGGCAACTCCAACCTTTGCTGATAGTCTATGCTCTTTATTTCTATTGGGCCTGTTGTTGTTAGAACTATAATACTAGTTAAATTATTACTTTTCGCATAAAGATTATATAGATATTTATCATTGATAGAACTTCATTGCAGGCATTAGGTCAGACAGCTGATTGGTTTAGGAGAGCATTGGCTGTTGAGCCTGTCAAGGGGAACTTGCGATTAAGTGGATATTCTGCATGTGGACAAGATGGTGGTGTGCAGCTTCCTCGTGAATATGTTGAGGGTACGATTCATTTGTTGCATGCCTTCTGTGAAAAATATAGTTCTTATAAAAATTATTTTGGACTTGTCATAACGGATTTAAGAGAAGACCTCTTTCCTCACCTTTTGCAGAGGGAGTGTCTGGTGCTGACTTAGTTCTTTTGGTGACTACAAGACCTACAACTGGAAATACACTTGCTTGGGCAGTGGCGTGTGAACGGGATCAATGGGGCCGTGCTATAGCTGGTAGGTTATCCTAGTCATCTTTGTCTTCCATGTGGGATTCAGAACTCGAATTATTTTGTGTGTGCGTGCAGGTCATGTTAATGTTGCTCCTCGTCATTTGACAGCTGAGGCAGAGACTTTACTTTCAGCTACTTTGATACATGAGGTTAGTTTGGTTTTTGTGTATAAATGAGATGAGATACGAAACATGAATGGCAATTTGCAACACTGTTCATATTTGGATCTTGTCAGGTTATGCATGTTCTTGGTTTTGATCCACATGCTTTTGCTCATTTTAGAGATGATAGAAAAAGACGTCGTAATCAGGTATACTTTTTGTCCTTAAAGATTCCCTTTTTTCTTACAACGTAAATGAACAAATGATTATCAAGTATACTTTCCTGTCTTTGAGATTTTGGGCATCACAGAGTATGAATTACTAAATGTCAATTACTTTTCTTGTTATGGTTGCTGTTGTTGTTCTCATCTCTCAGTATTATAATTGGTATGGACACAAAATTTAATGGGTCTGGTGAATTGTACTTTTATACACTATCTTTTTTGTGTGCTGCTGTAGTGGTGTTTGGAATATTTTAGCGGGGAATATCCTTGCATTTAATTAAGCCACACATTTGTGTATTGTCTTGTTTAGAACTACTTCTCTATTTTTTCTTTCTAACACATGTTGACAACTTTTCTGTACCATCACTCTTTCATGTCTGCCATTTTACCAACTCATTTTCGAAGCTCATCATTGGCGTTGCAGGTTACTGAACAAGTTATGGATGAAAATATTGGGCGGATGGTAACACGTGTGGTTCTTCCACGTGTTGTCATGCATTCACGTTATCATTATGCGGTATTTGCTTGAGACCATATTCTATCATAATTGCAATGTTATTTTTGCGTTAACTTTTCCTTCATCTGGACTCTGAAGCTTCAACAAATGATTAATGAGTGATTCATTGGCAGGCATTCTCAGGAAACTTTACTGGTTTGGAGCTGGAAGATGGTGGAGGACGTGGAACATCAGGTTTTTAATTTCTCCAGTTTTTCTTTCTTAATATATATGTCTAATTCCTTTTCTTTTTGCTTTTCACTTTGGATGTCACAAGTTCAAATTTTGGAAATAACCCTTGTGCTTGCAGGGGGCTGTGTACTAGGTTGGTGCCTTGACCTTGCCCCCTTATCCAACCAAAGTCTGTAGTTAGACTAGTGAATGCTGGCTGCTGCTGTATCATTTTTATGAGAATATGCTTAAATAATGTGGATTTCTCAGCTTAAAATTTATATCTTATATGCAACATGAAACATTAAAGTAAAATATCTTAAATTTATATCTTAAATTCCACCCTTTTTCTTGGTAAGATCATAAAACACGGCATTAGCATTCCCTTGTTTTTTTTGTTTTAAAATCTTTGCCCAAAACTTAATAATTTAAAGTAAAATAAAAAATGCTTCTTTGAGATACTGTGGATTATGTTTAAGCATCAGCTTCTGCTACCCACCAGCAAAATATCAAGTCAAGTTTGGTAATATGTTTACAGGGTCTCATTGGGAGAAAAGGCTTTTGATGAATGAGATCATGACTGGTTCTGTGGATACAAGATCTGTAGTTTCAAAAATGACACTGGCTCTCTTAGAAGATAGTGGATGGTACAAAGCCAATTATAGCATGGCTGACCGTCTTGATTGGGGTCGCAACCAAGGTACTGAGTTTGTTACATCCCCTTGCAATCTCTGGAAGGGGGCCTATCGTTGCAACACAACACAGTCTTCAGGTTGTACGTATAACAGAGAGGCAGAGGGTTACTGCCCAATTGTAACTTATAGTGGAGACCTTCCTCGGTGGGCTCGGTATTTTCCACAAGCCAATAAAGGTACATGATATCATGTCTTCATTTCTAATATTTAAGGTAATGCTAATCCATGTATTCTATGTTGATGCCTTTCATCTATTGGCATTGCTTGGGTAATTCCTTGATGGTAGTGCTGGACTGTAAGAAATTATTCTAGTTCCTAGGATGTTGAATTCTGATTGATTTGTCACTGTTTCTTTCTCTTGTTACCCATCATTGATTTTTTGTATGTGATTGGTGGCCTTTGTAAGTGGTTTTGGATACTGAATGATTGGTGGTCATTGCAGGTGGACAATCTTCATTAGCTGATTATTGCACTTATTTTGTTGCATACTCCGATGGATCATGTACAGATACCAACGGTGCACGCCCACCTGATAGAATGCTAGGTGAAGTCCGGGGAGGCAACTCCAGGTCCGATTTTGACTGTGAAAAGTCTGATTTGCATGTGTTTTCTATTACAATGTGAAGAGGTGGAGTTTCTAACTATTGCTCCCTTCTAAATGCAGGTGTATGGCTTCATCATTAGTGCGAACAGGATTTGTACGAGGTTCTGTGGCCCAGAGTAATGGTTGTTATCAGCACAGGTGTATCAACAATTCTCTAGAGGTAAAGTTTAGTGTGTAGTTGATAAGTGAAATGTATACCTGATAGGGTGCAGGGGAGACCACCCATTACATGGGTGTACCAGAGAAGGCCAAGGCCACGTGGCAGCATTGCTGGAATTATTTCCCAGGCAGTGTAACTGCCGAAGGGGAATTCTGGTTGGGGGAGGATAGTATAAATAGTGAAGAGGGGGTTATTGTTAGTTAGTTTTTGGGAAGTTACATTGGTGTAAGGGAATTGATTCAGGGAATCAATTAGGGTTCTTCTTTCATTGAATTATTCTCATATTTCTCACATTCAATAAAAGCATTTAGCATTGGGGATCCAATTGATCCTGAATTGATTTTCTTGATATTCTTTCTTCTTTTGTGCGTTCTTGTATCGGTGTTATCAATGGTATCAGAGCACCAATTTTGGTGCCCTGAAAACCGCTGCGATTTCGCCATTGATTGATGAATATGCGAAGTATGTCACAACCGGGAGAAGAGTGTGAACAAGAACGTGAGGAGATGCGAATGCGGTTGGAATTCGCAAAAGCATTGGCCAAGAAGCACGAGGAGTAGTTGGTGGAGATGACGGCGAAGCTGGCCCGCTGCCGCATCGCCGACGATCCTGTTCACGGTGATGATGTCAAAAGTGTTGTTCACGGTGGTGGAGCTGTTCGCGGAGAAGAGGAGTTCCATGGTGACGAAGCGCAATTCCGGCAGGAAAAATGGAGGAAATTAGAAATTCCGATCTTCTCCGGTGATGATGCGTTTGGGTGGACTCATCGGTTGGAAAGATACTTCCAATTGAAGGAGCTTTTGGAGAGTGAGAAGATGCAGGCCACGATTATGGCACTTGAAGGGAAGGCATTGAGTTGGTACCATTGGTGGCAGAAGTGCAACCCGAGGCCGAATTGAGAAGGGTTCAAGATCGTCGTGATTCCTCGATTTCAGCCGTCCATGATCCAGAAGACCAGAATCCGTTTGAACAACGATTGTCTCTCAAGCAAACCGGTTCAGTGGAGGAGTTTGTAGAGGAGTTTGAGAAGTATGTGGGAGCTTTGAGAACAATCGATCAGAAGTTCGCGATATGCTTATTTTTGAATGGATTGAAGGAAGAACTTCGAGCTGAGGTAAAATTGTATGAATTACATTCTTTGTCAGAAATTATACAAAAGGTGTTATTAATTGATTAAAAGAATGTGATATTGAGCAAGAAAGGATCATATGGTTATGCAAGTCGAAGTGGGGGTAGTCATTGAAGTAATCCCTACCCGAGAATTGTGACGGTAGAATCAAAAACATCGTGGGAGAGTAAACAAGACAGTTTCGGTGGGAGTAACACCTTAGGGAATTCCAGGCCGAAACCAGCTAGTGAAGGTCTACGGTCAAGAGGAGGGGAATTCAAGCATTTAACTAGTGCCGAGGTCAGAGAAAGCATGACAAAGGGCTATGTTTTCGATGTAATGAGCCTTATACCCGGGAGCATCGATGCAAAAATAGGCAATTCCGGATGCTCATTTTGGAGGAAGATGGGGAAGGAGAGGAGTCCTTGGCTCCGGTCCAGGATTTGCGGTTATCGTTATGTTCCATGCCTGGTTTTACTACAACCCGATCCTGGAAGGTGGAGGGAGTGCTAGGGGAAGGTCGATTGTTATTCTCATTGACTGTAAAGCTTCTCATAACTTCATAGCCAACGAATTGGTGAGGGAGTTGAGTCTAGTGGTCCAGGATACTCCTTCTTACATGGTGGAGGTAGGAGATGGACATAAAGTGAAGTGTAAGGGGAGGCCACCCATTACACGGGTGTACCAGAGAAGGCCAAGGCCACGTGGCAGCATTGCTGGAATTATTTCCCAGGCAGTGTTTTCCTCAGTTTTCCCTTGAGGACAAACTGGTTCTTTTGGGAGGGAGTATTGATAGGGTGCAGGGGAGGCCACCCATTACATGGGTGTACCAGAGAAGGCCAAGGCCATGTGGCAGCATTGCTGGAATTATTTCCCAGGCAGTGTAACTGCCGAAGGGGAATTCTGGTTGGGGAGAATAATATAAATAGTGAAGAGGGGGTTATTGTTAGTTAGTTTTTAGGAAGTTACATTGGTGTGAGAGAATTGATTCAGGGAATCAATTAGGGTTCTTCTTTCATTGAATTCTTCTCATATTTCTCACATTCAATAAAAGCATTTAGCATTGGGGATCCAATTGATCCTGAATTGATTTTCTTGATATTCTTTATTCTTTTGTGCGTTCTTGTACCAGTGTTATCAATACCTCTATGTGAGTGTGTATGTGATGTGAAACACAGTAATCGAAATTGAAATTTGATAAAACTAAGTGACGATAGATCATTATGGCGTTGTTTGATACATGTAGCCGACCCCACCTACTGAGATTAAGAAACCCCAGAGACGACTGTTTAAATATATGATACAATAATTGAATTTGGCATGTCTTTTCCCTTGTTCTTGATAGGATGATGATTGCATGCTTTGTATTCCTTCCTGTTGGTTTATTTCTAAATTAGTGGTTACTTCTGTATTTGAACAACCATATGCTTGTGCCTGCCTTCATTGATGTTTAGACAGGCTGCAATCTTAGCTGCTCTGTTCTCTTGCTCGTATTTGAATTGTATGCTTATCCATCCATTCTTTTTTTGTTATCGTGAAAGTCACCGAATGAAGCTCCTTACAGGTTGCTGTAGATGGCATCTGGAAAGTGTGTCCTCGGGCTAGCGGATCCATTCAGTTCCCTGGATTTAATGGTTAATATTACTGTTATTTTGTTTGTTTATAGATGAGTGTCTGATTCTCATGAAGTTATCAACTTACACCTCATTATACTTTTCTCTAGGTGAATTAATCTGTCCTGCTTATCACGAGCTTTGCAACGCAGATCCAGCGCCTGTGTCTGGTCAATGTCCCAATGGATGTAATTTCAATGGAGATTGTGTTGAGGGAAAGTGCTACTGCTTTCTTGGATTTCATGGTCATGATTGCAGTAGACGTGAGCTCTCATTTCCCATGCTATATTTTACTCATGCATTCATTGTGTTTTTTTCATCTGCTAAGCTACCTTTTGTTTTGTAGCAGATTGTAGATTTTACTCTTTCATCTTATCAAAATTTGTTCTCTTTACATATTCCAGGTTCCTGCTCTAACAATTGCAGTGACAATGGTAGGTGTCTCTCCAATGGAATTTGTGAATGTAAAGCTGGCTACACTGGTATTGACTGTTCCACTGGTATGCTCCAAGTTTTATACTATGATTAGATATTCCCTGCAATACAATTTCTTCATATGAGTAATCTACAGTTATGTGCCCAAACATTTTTTCCACTTAATTTTTATTTGGATTTTAGGGTGTGTTGGTATCATTAGTTTTGTTGCCCTACTATCTAAAACATATATCAGCAACATCTTGCTTACAGAGTTACAGGTTTCCTTAAGGATAGTTAACCTCCAGTTAAAGTAATAAATGGAGGCTTCTATTTTATGCACTTTTCCCTGACTTTTCATATCAAAATTACATGTTAATTAAAATAGATTGGGTAGGACAGCATGTATTTAGTTAAAGTGGAAAAACAATTAGGTTATTGGCATGACCCTGGTACTAACGAATTTCCTTTTTACATTAAAAATATGCAGCTGTTTGTGATGAGCAGTGCAGCCTTCATGGTGGGGTTTGTGATAATGGAGTTTGCGAATTCCGTTGTTCTGACTATGCAGGATACACCTGCCAGAACAGCTCCATGCTCCTCTCTAGTCTTTCAGTTTGTAAAAATGTGCTGGGAAATGATATTTCTGGACAACATTGTGCGCCCAGTGAACCTAGCATGCTTCAGCAGCTAGAAGAAGTGGTTGTGATGCCCAACTACCATCGGTTATTCCCTGGTGGTGCTAGGAAATTATTTAATATATTTGGCAGCTCCTACTGTGATGAAGCCGCTAAGCGGCTTGCCTGCTGGGTAAATCCTTTCTTTTCAAACCAAAGTCATTTCTTAGATTTCCCTTTTCACATTTTAACATGATTTTATTTTATTCGTAGTCAATGTCAGCTTTTGTTCGTGGATGTAATTGTTGTTTTCTTCCCCTTCCTTCCGTATTATGTTCACTCACTTTGCATTGCTTGCAACCTTGCATTTTGATAAAAACCTTGGTATAAGCCAAATTTAGTTGGTTTAATGTAAGATGATACAAGGACATGGTTGATCCATTGGCTTTGAGTAATCCTGATTTCTCAAGATGCCAATTCTAATATTGTGCCTTTTTATGTTATAATTCTTTTCTGAATTGTAATGCTTTGTGACCCTGTCTCTACATATTTAACTATAGTTGGTAGTGTTGCTAATTAATCTCAGCTTGGTACTTACATTTCCAGATTTCAATCCAGAAGTGTGACAAGGATGGGGACAATAGGCTTCGAGTTTGTCACTCCGCATGTCAGTCTTATAATCTAGCTTGTGGAGCTTCACTGGACTGTGGTGACCAAACCCTTTTCAGCAGTGAGGGGGAGGATGAGGGTCAGTGCACCGGCTCTGGTGAGATTAAATTGTCATGGTTTAATCGACTGCGAACTAGATTTTATTTGAGAAATAGTTCCTCAAGTGGAATATCTGTAAGATATAGGCAGCTTTAGCTTCATTTTTATTTTCTATAGCCGTGGTTTGGATTGTAATTTTATAGGGTTATTGTAGGGAAGCAACACCTTAGGATTTAGGGATTGCTTGCTCATCCAACATTGTCTAGAAAAAATGGATGAGTAAGTTACTTAATTGGCTTTCAAAGAGAGCCTCTTGTAGAGAAAAATAGTAGTCTATGGAAAGGAATAGTAAATGAGGGGAGAGAAGAAAAAGGAAATGGGAAAAAAATGAACTAGACATGTTTATCAGAGCTTTGGCCAAAGGCCTTCTAAAGGGAAAGAAAAAAAAATTATGCTTCAATCCTTCTGTATATATCACTTGGTGTGTTGTTTTTCTTTAATTTGCCTTTCAGTTTGCAACTCTTATATTTTCCCAATTTTTCTCATACACCATCTTTTACACCTTATTTTTCTCCTACATTGAATGTTCATGTATGCCAGTATCAATTATATAGATCAATTGGCATAAGGTTGTTTTAACTTAAAAGGTCTTGAGTTGAAGCCTAGTGTTTGTGATACATGCACAGGTGTGTTACAAACTTGGTAAGAAAAACTTTACTACCTTTGGGATCTTATTTGGCTTGAATTTTTTACTATTTTCAAGTTTCAACATCTTGTTATTGTTGCATGATTTTCACGTGGGATTTACCTAATTGTATTTAATCGTATGTAGTGGGTTCTACCATGCTCCACCAAATAATAATGACCTAAGAGAGTAATAAAGATCATATCAGTTTTCATCACTATTCTATATATGTTAATCATATTAAAATAAAGTAAGATAAGATACGACTGATTAGTTTCGTTGCTAAACTTCTACTCCTCTCACTTTAGCATAAGAGAAATCACCACAATCTATAATTCTGGATGATAGAGTGCTGGTGGTATTTAATAATAAGAAGCCCCCTGAAATCAAATAAAAAACATTATAGAGATAGCATGAGATATGGTGTAAGTGATTATGATTTTGTTCATAGGTTGCAAAAAAGGGAATAGATGATGGACATGCAAAGAAGGTTGATACTTGCCACGATGGACTTGGCTCTATCTTATAACTAAGGGTGTAAGACACACTTTTTCTGTATAACTAAAACTTGTGCTGTTTTCATTCGATCCATAAGTATTCTACTAGGCCGAAGATTAAAGGTTTAATCCAAGCGAAACTTGTTAAAAGAGGAGTTCATGTTGTTACATATTGTCACACATGTAGAAATTCAACATAAGTGGCAAGTGGTTCAACCAAATTTCTATTTTGACAGTTTTATATTGTTTTTTATTTATCTATAAAAAAGGCTAATATGAGTCGGATCTCAGTGGTTTACCAAAAACATGCCTCAACTCTCTAGGTCTCTTGGCGTAGTACACTTATAGAACAAATTGCTAAACACCAAAATCCTTATATTTAGGCTTTGTTTGGGAGTTAGGAAGTAATGGGAGTTAGGAAGGAAAGGGATGGAGAGGGATAAGAGGGTGAGGAGGGGGAAGAAGGGAATGAGAAGGGAAGGCAAATTCAAGTAAATCCGGAAGTATGAAATTTAGATAGGAGGTGGATGGAGGGTTAATATAATACAAAAATATTATTTTACCTTCTTTAAAAAATCAATAGTATGTTATGTATTATATAATGTACAACAAAATGGCATAAATGTAATTAGAAAATATTAGTAAAGATAATTATGTATTTAACCTTGTTTTCCTCCCAAAAAACCACAATTTGGGGGAACACCAAAAAATGGTACAAAGGGTTTTAAAATTTTTCCAAAACCCTCGGTCTTCTCTAACCAAAATTCCAAACAAGGGAATCCCTCTTAAGCCCCTCACTTTCCTTCCCTTCCCCGGCCTTAGAGCTATAGTTGGGGAGTAAAGGAAATATTAAACTATCCTTATTTTGAAAGAAAAGAAAAAAACCAATGAAAGGAAAGGTCATGGCCCATGCTCCACCTACCACCTCAAATCCGCCCTTACAAAGGTGAAATGTAAAAGCTGTAATATAATGTGACCGGGGCACTGATAAAACAGGTCATTGGAAATAATTATATCAAATATTAGTACTTAAATTCCAGCAAAAAATCACTTGTAAAATTGTACCTTATATTTACTGGTTATGTCTGAGCAAAACTATGAAGCTAATCAAATAACAACAAATGATTTACACTTCAATTCAATATCCAGTTCAAGGCCAAAATTCTACATTGACATTTGAAATTCAGAACTCTATTCTCTCTTTTGTTCTATCTTGCTATAAATTGCTTTCACATAATATGTTAATGGCATCAATTGTAAATTGAAGCGCGTCGCAATAGCAAGATATGCACAAGAAAGGCCTACATACAACTTGAACCAGATGAGAGAAAAAAGGGTTAAATAAACAAACATGGCAGTGAAAGAAACTACCACAGTAAAAGTAAAAATGCACTTGAATGTAGAAAGTTCCTTCTCTTTTACTTGGTTAGGGAAATGGCCTTGAATCTTGAAATCAGAAAGCAATTGGTCCTTTTTCTGGAATGTATCAACTAGCCAAGAAGAAGCTTTAGTTTCAGAAACTGGAATCTCCTCCATAGGAATACGCCGAACATGCAGGTGCACTTCTGAAGGATCAATACCGAAGACAATGTCCCGAAAGGAAGGACATTGATGATTCTTGTATGCGATAGTCATGTCATATACTGCATGTAATTGAGGGATGAAGTTCAACAGAATATAAAAGCTGAATCAATTTTGAAAAGAAAAGCAACACATAAGGACAGTTGGAATATTGTTCAACTATAAAAAGGCAGTCAAGTGCACGAGGCTCCCATTTAGTGGGTCTGTGGAGGGTAGAGGTAGGCAGCTTTACCTTCGTAACGAGAGGCTGTTTATAGGATTTGAACTCGTGACCTCATGGTCACTAAGCAACAACGTTACCCGTTACCTTTTGTTCAACTACCATGTTAAAAGATAATAAAAATACAGTATATATGCATGGACAAATTTTAGTAAGGAAAAATGCCAAGTACTGAATTATAATTTTCAAAAGCAGAGTTAGCAACATTTGTTCATGCAGGATACATAACTTTCTAAAATAGCTATCAAAAGAGTCATTATGAATTGAGTGGGTATCATAGAAAATTCAGTAACATAGATTATGAGAGAAACCTGCATCCAATGAGCCTCTTAGAGCTAACAAGCAAGCATAAAAACCCTTTGTTCTTGGAAGTAACACATCTGTCAGCACAGGGAGCCCAACTTCAGCAGCAAATTTTTTACTAGCTTCACTCTTCTTTTCACTACATCAAAGCAAATAATATTTCAGAAGTGTTGTTCAGTGGAATTATATATTGTCTGATTCTATGGTATAAACATGAAATCTGAATTTTAGCATGCTAGTAAAAAACACAACTTTAATACATACAAATTCAGATGACACAAGCATTAAGAAAGTAAAAAAGGAAAAAATTGAAGGTAATAGGGATATTCGGTAGTACGTATAATCGGTTCCTTCAGGAAAAAGAGCCAGCCACAAAGGATCTTGAGGATCCTTAAATGTTGAAAGCTTATGGTACAATATTTGCTCATCTACCTCCCACTTCCTCTCTACTGGAATGAACTCTAGAATGTGAAATCCCCAACCAAAGATGGGTAGTTTCATCAAGCTCCTCTTGAGGATGTATTTTATGCATCCCAATCTTCCCTTTCGGAGTGCAAGATCCCACAAGAACATCCAATCAACCTCGGTTTTGTGATTAGCAATGAGTAAAACACGTTCCTTCATCGGAATTCTATCCCCGGAAAAGACAACCTTAGTTTTATTTATCTTTTCGAATAGATACGGCCACATTGATAGCCAAATTCCAAAGAAGAATGACACTGCCTTCCTGCTACAACGTTTGCTGAGAAGCGGAAGCACCACGACTGCCAGTGGTGCTAAATACACTAAACAGATAAAAGCTGTAGACAGAAACATCACAAAACATATCACACCCATTAAGAACCTAACATAGGTCAAAGGGCGGTGCTTTAGTCTACTATCCGAATTTAGAGGTCCGAGAGCATCCATCTCCTTCAAGGAACTGTCGAAAAACCTCCCTTCTGCAATAATATGTTTTAATATTAGTTGATAATTCTCAAAATTATAGACAAAAGAGTAGCAAGTATAAGAGCAATAACATAAATCCACATGTATTTCTAATTAGAAAAGCAATATAAGAAGGTTGTAAATGCCCGGCTACACAAGTTAGGCAATCACATCCTGGTCATAATATAGAAAGAAAAGAGAAAATCCGATCTTCAAACTCCGAACCCAATTTCATGGTTTTTGATGTCCTAGAACTGAGAGGACAAGTTTTCAAAATGGTTCATAGTTTTAGAGTGATCTTTGAGATCAGAAAACATGCTTTTTCAGCCTTAGTTGCTGTCAAATTTATACCTTACTGATGTTACATATCAGAGATATAGAATTAACACTGGTGTACAAAAGTAAGCTACTTATGGGTGAAAGAGACATTTTTCCAGATATGTGGATCCAATGTTCTTTTCAGAAGAGACATTCTAAAGCAACAGAAGACAGGAGAACAATAAAATAAATACTGGTTCCTATTAACTGTTGAATGGTCAATTGTAGAGTAGCCTAAATACTTGAAAATTCCAAATTATTACTACATTGTTGTATCTAACTACAGCAATTAGAAAGCTAAGATGAAATTGTAAATTGTCAATGTATTGAAGCAGATTAAAACTTCCAAGCAAAGTATAATGCAGTGATTGGTTAAATGGCAAGTAAACTTCAGGGAAAAAAAAGAAGCATATTTCAGCTTACTTATATTCTCCACCTTAAAAACTGTAATGGCAATTAAGAATGTCATAAGCATATTAACAAGAAGAAAATGGCAAAAATATAGAACTAGCTCAAGTACAACTCCATTATTTGTATAACTATATTTGATTCCGAGTTGATACCTCTATCACATGTGTATAAAGTATATCTACAACTAGAAATACCTCGATACCCACGGACATTTACATCAATCTATAACATCTGTGTGGAATTGCATAAGGTGTTCAAAAAACATTTTCCAATTGAGATATGACCTTAAGAGACTGAATCAAAAGCAACAACTCTGAAATAACAGGGAATTCCTAAGAACATAACATACCTGCTTGTAAATTAGCCAATAGTCATTGCCTCTCACAGTGTGCATTACAATGAAATAAAATGTCCCAAACCCATTTTTCTATTTTGTATTCCATGATTTTCATCCCAATGTTCAACCACAGAAAACAAACTCAAACCCATTTTTTAGAACTAAACAGTTTCATTTCTCTGTAGAAATTTTTTTCCTATCTATCGAACACAATTTATTGGAGAAAATATACATTTGGAATCTAAAAACTTGTTTATGAAACTTATGAGAGTAAATTATGACAAGTACAATCTTAATAAAGATAATAGCATTAATTACACAAACTTTAAACCCATATTTTTTTTCCTAATACAAAAAGAGTTCTACTTTAAGGACTCAAAATTCTAACTTTTATCCCCCTTCTTCAATTAAACTTGTATAAAACAATAAGCAAAGCTTAAAAATAAAATCTTGGACCAAAATTGAAGTTCAATTAGAAAAAAAAAATATCAAAAAAACTTTAACCTGAACCATGTGAATAAAAAAAAGAGTATGAAAAAATGGAATGAGAATTCACCTTACAAGGTAGGTTGAAACTTTGTTATGATGTTTTGTTTCTTTGTTTTTTGTTGTTGTACGAAGTTGTTGTAATATTTGGTGAAGAAAAGTAGTAGTACGTTGTTGTTGTTCAATGAAACAGTAGAGGGAATTGGGAATCTGAAATAGGTATGGGGTAAGAATCAGAAGCGATGCAGCACAGGGAAATGTTGAAATGTTATTGGTCAATGAAGGTAGATGAAAATGGAAGTGTATTTTTATATATAGATAGATTGGGTGTTTCGTAGAAGGGAAGATACTATTCCCAATGGAGTTTTGGGTCCACTTTGGGATCCAGATCCTCTCTGCTACTCCTTGTCTTATTGTCCCCCCTTCCATTTAACTTTTATCAATAAAAATATATATAAATCTTGAGTTTAAAATCTATGTATTGACAATATAAAGTTTTTTACACTAATAATATATCATTCATTATTGATTTGTATTACTTTTTATTTGAGAGTTAATAGTGTTCAATAAATCAATGTTAGATGATTGACTAATACTATAAGAATCATTACATTATCAGTGTATACATATTAAATCCTTAAATATTTATATTAATA
>NW_017717304.1:0-11760 GCF_001865875.1 Lupinus angustifolius
ATATATATATATATATATATATATATGTTATACTCTTACTTTTTAGTTTTATTATTGAGAAAAAGATCTATGCGCCAACAATTAAAAGTTTGTTACATTATGAATATATGATACATGAATCATATTTATATATTATTAATATTGAATTATTATTAACTGTTAAATATAACTAATATAAATGAACCATAGAGGACATTAATTTTTTATACGGCATAGTAATTACATTTTATTTTTATACCGCATTGTTTATGTAGATATGAAATAAAGCACAACAGACGAAAAGATATAAAAAGAAAGTGTGTGATTAGTTTCGTGATTAAAATCTATATTGTGGGCCAGATGTGCGTTTTATGTGAAGTTGTTATGATTAGCTTCTGCATTTGTAACGAATGTTCACCAAATTGCATGTTTATGTAGGCATGAAATAAAACATAATAATAGAAAGGGAATGAAGTATCTCCTTGTATAAGGAGATAAGTTATCTCCTCCTGCCATTGAAATCATAACATGTGTCATGTTTCATCATTTTCAATAAAAATATTTTAAAAAATAAACAAAATAGCACACATGTCACATTTTTACTAGCTAGAGGAGATAAGTTATCTCCTTATTTAAGGAGATACATTATTCTCTAATAGAAAAGATAAAAAAAAGTAAGTGTGCTATTAGTTTCATGATCGAAAACTATATTATGGGTCAGTTGTGCGTTTTATGTGAAGTTGTTATGATCAGCTTCTCCATTTGTAACAAATGTTCACCAAGTTGCATTGTTTATGTATATATGAAATAAAACACAACAATCGAAAAGATATAAAAAGTAAGTGTGTGATTAGTTTCGTGATCAAAATCTATATCGTGGGCCAAATGTGCGTTATATGTGAAGTTGTTATGATTAGCTTCTGCATTTGTAACGGTTATTTACCAAATTACATTGTTTATGGGTTGATATGAAATAAAGCACACCAATCGACAAAATATAAAAAAGTAAGTGAATGATTAGTTTCGTGATTGAAAACCGAATTGGTGTCAAGTGTACATTCCGTGTGAAGTTGTGAGTAACTTAAACATTTGTAACACATGTTTAGCAATGTGCAATACACTTCTAAACACGCACTAAGTAATCATCCTATGGTCCACCAATCATGTTGTCTTTTCTTCTAGAGAGTATCATTAATTTATGGTGGGGAATCACTTAGTAAAAGTTCCTTAAAATTTATAGAGATATATTATCTTAAATCATATCCCTCTTCAATTAAAATACATCATATCGATTAAAAAAATTAAATATTCATTATAATTGTCGATTTTGTTTTATTATTATTGATACAAAATATAATTTTGAACAATGAATCATTATTCATTAAAATTGATTCATTAAAACTTCTAGACATGTAAACCTACATAGGAAGATATTATTCCCGGTAGAGTTTAGGTTTAACCGTCCACTTTTAGATTCATATCCATTTGTACTAGTGATTGATGTATTGTCGTTGTCTTAATAATCATTTTTATTTATATAGATATAGATTTAGAAATCAAATCAATATCTTATGCTTCATCCACTCCAATTAGAGATAGCAATGAGCCGCTTGACGCGTTTTACCTGTATCTGTAAATACCCGCAAAAATTTAAGTGGGCGAAAATATGCTCACATTGGTTTAATTGGTAAAATTTAATGTTCTGCCCGTTTTAAAACAGGCTAACGAACTTGAGGATGGCCCACATGCATTGTTAAATAACTAAAAGATTCATATAATGAATAAAATTAAATTAAATAAAGTAGTTGAAGATAAAAAATTAACAATTTTTTTGATATTTTATATAAAGTTTAACAAATCACATTATATTACAATTTTTTAGGGATTAAAAATCAAATTTCATCATAACTTATTTGAAAATTTCTTAATTTCTCCTTAAATTATGTTTATGGGCGCCCGCAATGCCCAAATAAAATGTCAGCGCGCTTGGCAAACGTAACATAAAAATGAGCAAAATTTGTATGTCATGTATGCAAAAAATGTGAGTTATACGGGCACCCACCGATATTGTCCGTTTTGCCAACTATAACTCTAATTGGATCAAAATTTTAAATATATATAATTAAAAAATAATCTTTTTTTATTATTTTAACTAAATTAATGAAATAGTTTTAGTTAACTATTTTTACTCTCTCCCTTCTTTCTCTCCTCTCAAGCAAATGAAAATTTTCATTTCTCTTTAAAAAAAATTTCCCTCTTTTCTCTCTTTACTATATTTACCTTACCAAACAATGGCTTAGTCACTTTAAATTAAACTTGTTTATTTATACTGAATTAGATCTGGATGACTGTAAAGCCCCAATATTTAATTCCACTGTCGACTCTTGGGTCTCTAACTCAAAATCATTGGTCAATATGGATCAACCTCTCACAATTGATCAAATTAAAGCTCCCAATGATACATACAATTTCTAAATAAACTAGTTTCCTTAAAGAAACTAACTCCAATTTGTGTCTCTCTATTATTTATTATAACATTCTCTAATGTGTTTATACTCATATATTTAGTAAATAAATCATCAGTTTCTTCATTGAGATTATAAAATATTAATTTGGTTTCTTATTTTGCACATTATTGATTAATTTGCTAACTACAAAAAAGAATAGATTCTCACGGGACCAAATTGTCTTACAACGTTAGAGACAAAAACTAAATTATTGTTTTTGTATTGTGATGATAAACTATATGAACAACGACATCTATCTTAAGAACACAGTTTAGTCATTAAGGATAATAAAAGAAACATTATGCCGTGATGCATTTAATATATTGGGAGAAAGTGTATTTAATTTGAGAATAAAGTATCTCATATCAAGAAATAATTTATCTTCTTCAAAAATGATTAAATAGAACATATGTCATGATTTTAGTTGTTGAATGAGATAACTTATCTACTTGTACTAGAAAATATTTTATTCTCATTTAATTTTCCATGTGAAACCTTGTTTATCTTATTAATTTAACGAAAATGATAAGATATGACCTAGAGACATTATTTAAAAATTCAAAATTTATAAATTTTGTATTGCAACGGATGTACTTAATAATTAATATAGTGAAAATCTTAACGTTATTAAATGTCATTTTTTAGAAATATATGTCCACAAATACATACTAGTAAATATCATTTTTTACTAATGTTATTAAAATTGGATTGATGATTGTTTCTATTAGAGTATTAAGTCAATAAGTCACTACCTCACTGGTGAGACTAGTGAGTCACTGATTGAATATGTTGACTTAACTTACATTAAAAAAATCATAATACTAGATAATATTAATTAATAGTTTTATTTTTTAAATTTAAAAATATCAATATCACACAAATATATAATTAAACAACTAAAATAGAAGGTTTTATTATTACAAAATGCCACAAATAAGTTAGAAACATTATCAAACAACATAGATTTTATTACCGAGTTAACAAGCTTATAATTGGATTGTTTCTTAATAATACTAGTTCCATTTTATATGATTTCTTAACTTATGAAATGTTTTAATGAGATAACTTTTCCCCTGTTAGATTAGTGATTTTTTGAAGATGTCTGTTAGAGCGTTAATTGAGGGAGTTGGCCCAATTAACACCCAAGACAGATTGATGCATGAAGGTAGTAGGCCCAAGGTGTGGAAGGTGTACACTAGGCGAGTGAAAAAAAGGACCATGTGAGAATGGTGAGGTGGCAAAGGGAATGAGACAAAATCTGGTAGAATAATGTGATGTATTTTTCGGTTCCAAATAAGCAAGAGAGAGATGAGGAGGGTATCTTTTTGGGAATAGAATGTCACTCTCTATTAGGAGCACTGCTCTGTGGCAATAGAATCAATCTATTGTAAACATTTCCCTGTTTTGTAATAATACAATATTCCCTATTGTTTAGCTTCAATTACTCAATTATTTTGTTTATTTTTCTAGTTGGAATTGTTCTGGTTCTTAACAAACTGGTCTGACCTGCCGGATACGCTGACGAAGGACCGATGCAATATGATCTACAGACATTGAATGCCACCAAAGAAGAAACAATTCAATCAAGAGAAATGGAAGCAAAGGTCACAACAATGGAAAGTGAATTGATCAGCATCAAAATCACGATGGCGGAGATGAAAGAGAAAGCAGAGGAGAATCAAGCTAACTTGATGGCCTTTTTGAGGAGAAGTCTAGAAAATGAACCACAAAGAAGCAAATCAGTAAACCCTTCAGAGGAGGAAGAAGTAATTTCAGATGACGAAAAATCTACACCAGAGAAGGGCAGAAACTCAGACTCACCATCAGGAAAGAATGGATCCAGTTCAGGAATGAAACAATTGCAGGGAGATGCTCTCAATGAATTTCGGCAATCAGTAAAGAGAGTGGAGTTGCCAATGTTCAATGGCGAGGATCCAGTTGGGTGGATATCACAAGCAAAGATCTATTTCAAGGTGCAAGAAATCCATGACGAGGTTCGAGTTAGTTTGGCTCAACTTTGTATGGAAGGATCAACTATTCATTTTTTAACTTCTTGTTTAATGAAGAAGATGAGCTCTCTTGGGGGTAATTGAAAGTTAAATTAATTGACATGTACAGAGGTTTGGGAGAAGGGAGTGTGTTTGGGAAACTCACTGCGCTCCACCAACGAGGAAGTGTGGAGGAGTACATCCAAGATTTTGAGTGTTTGACATCGCAGGTGAGGAAATTAGCAGATGGCGAATTCTTTGGTTGCTTTATGCATGGGTTGAAGGATGAAATTCGTGGAAGGATTCAGAGCTTGAAAGCTTTAGGACCCATTTCTCATGCACGCCTGATAAATGTAACCAGAGTGGTGGAAAAAGAAGTGCAAGGAAGAAGTCAAAGATTCAGCTCAAAAGGTAGAGAAGATATTCGTTTTGGGCCAGGATCTCAAATGGATCACCAATCATGTCCAAGACAAAATATCCACCAAAACAGAATGGGAGCAAAATGGGTTATGGTGAATGGAGCAAAAGATAGCCGATCACAAACAAGTGGGCCTGGAAAGAGTGAAATCACAGGGTCGAGGCCAAATATGAGGCATGAAGCAATTGGAAAAAAAATTATGGACCGAGAGACAGGGGTACTGAACATTTTAGCTATCATGTTCTCATGGAGAGAAAACAAAATGGACTCTGTTACAAATGCGGAGGGCCCTATCACCCCCTTCATCAGTGCCCCGATAAACAGCTCCATTGTGGAAGAAGAGGAAGAATTGGTTGAAGTGAAGTGTGACGAGGATGAGACCGATGGTGAATGTAGTATTTTACGGTTGGGAAATTTGGGGAGTAATAAGAGAAACTTCCCGCGCACACTTAAACTAAAAGGAGTGATTCACGATGTACCAATGTTGTTTCTAGTGGATAGTGGAGTTATCCATAATTTTCTATCAAGAGCATTAGTGGAATCAATGGGATGGGAGAGTGAAAGCACCAAATGTATAAAAATCAGATTGGGTGATGGTCATAAGGTGGAAACAACAAGGGTGTGTAGAGGAATGAAGGTTGAACTGAATGGCGTGAAATTCATTCTGGATGCTTATTTTTTCGAACTGGAAGGAATTGATATGGTATTGAGAATTTCGGGGCTTTCTAGTTTAGGGGAAATGATGATTGATTGGAAACAACAGACTATGAAATTCACATGGAATGGGGCACATATCAAGTTTACAAGAGAGACTTGTGAATTTGGAAGAAATGGGGCTTTGCCAAGTTTGTTGACTCAGCCAAAAACATGGGTGGAAGGTTTGACATGGCCACGGAAGTGAGTTCCCCAAAAAATAGAAAGAATCTGGGTGAAGGAATTACGCAAGAACAACAAATTACTTTGGAGAAATTGTTGAAGTAGTTTGACAAGGTTTTTCAAGAACCAAGAGGGATGCCTCCAAAGAGGGGGAAGGCACACGCCATCAATCTTTTGCCTGGGGAAGGACCAGTTAATGTATGACCATATCGTTATCCCCATCACTGCAAGGATGAGATAGAGAAATAAGTCAGAGAGTGATGATGGCTAGAATCATCAAGAATAGTCAAAGTGCTTATTCAAGCCCAATAATCCTAATGAAGAAGAAGGACAACTTATGGCGTTTATGCATGGACTATCGTGCTTTGAACAAAATCACGATACCAGACAAATACCCAATACTAGTGATTGATGAGCTCTTGGATGAAGTTCATGGAGCCAAATTCTTCTCAAAACTAGATCTTAAATCGGGGTATCATCAAGTACGAGTAAAGGAGGAGGATGTAGAAAAAACCGCGTTTAGAACCTACGAGGAACATTATGAGTATAGAGTGATGCCTTTTGGGCTAATGAATGCTCCTGCTACGTTTCAATTGTTGATGAATGAGATTTTTCGACCAATGTTGCGGAAATGGATGTTGGTGTTCTTTGATGACATCCTAGTATACAGCCAAGATTGGGATTCCTATTTACACCATTTGTCTGAAGTATTGTAGGTACTCCAGAAACACAAATTAGTCACTAACCGTAAGAAGTGTCAATTTATTCAAAGATAAATTGAGTACCTCGATCACATTGTATCTGAAGTTGGAGTGGCAATGGATCTTGAGAAGATATCGGGTGTTCTACAATGGCCTACCCCAAAAAACGTAAAAGGGGTAAGAGATTTTCTAGGTCTTACAGGTTACCACAGAAAATTTATTAAATATTATGGGAAGATTGCAAGGCCACTGACTGATCTCACCAAGAAAGAAGGTTTAATATGGAATGCTACAACCCAAGTCGCTTTTGAGGAACTAAAAAAGAGAATAACTACAATGCTGGTCCTAGCTTTGCCAGATTTCAGCAAGGAATTCACCATAGAATGTGATGCTTCTGTTCATGGGATTAGAGCCATTTTAACACAACAGGTAGAGATGGCAAAACGGACATTGCACGCGGGCGCGCCCGCATTGCTCGCATTTTTTTGCGGGCAGGGCCTACAAATTTTGCCCGTTTTTCCTGCCAAGTTTGTGGGCATTTCCGTTGGGCGTGCGGGTGTCCCATAAACATAATTTAAGGAAAAAGTAAGAAAATTTTAAATAAGTTATGATGTAATGTAATTTTTAATCCCTAAAAAAATTATAATCTAATGTGATTTGTTAAACTTCATATAAAATATAAAAAAAATTGTTATTTTTTTATCTTCAACTACTTTATTATATGAATTTTTTATTTTTTATAATTATTCAACAATGTCCGTGGGCCGCTCGCAAGCCCGTTAACCCATACAGGCATGTCCGCGTCCGCTTAAATTTTTGCGGGCATTTACAGGCGCGGGATAAACGGGCCTTGCGGCCCGTTTTCCATCTCTAACAACAGGGCAAACATCTGGCCTGTTTCAGCAAAGCATTAGGGGAAAGGAATTTGGCAAAGTCATCCTACGAGAAAGAATTGATGGTAGTAGCTTTAGTTATACAACATTAGAGATCCTACATGTTGGGAAAGAACTTCATTGTGTGCACGGACCAAAACAGTCTCAAGCATCTGTTAATGCAGAAAATCAACATTGTAAACCAACAAAACTGATGAAGAAGAGATGAAGAAGACCAATTACAAACTTTGGCGCACTATCCTATCTGGATGGACAACAAAGCAATCCTTGAGGAAACTAATAAAGACGAGGCAATTCAGAAGATTATAAGGGAGTTGCGGGGAGGAAATACCATCAGGTCAGGCAACTCTTGGGAAAATGGAGTCTTGTTGTATGGAGGAAGATTTTTAATTTCAAGAGATTCTTCATGGATTCCCACATTGTTGATAGAATATCACACCACACCACAAGGAGGCCACTCGGGTTTCTATTAAACATATTGAAGGATTGCATCAAACTTGTACTAGGTGGGTATGAAAGAAGGTGTCCAAAAGTTTGTTAGAGAGTGTGATGTGTGTCAAAGATAGAAGTATTTAACTACAACTCCTAGAGGTCTGTTGCAGCCACTCAACATTCCTGAACAAATCTGGGAAGAGGTGTCCATGGACTTCATCACGGGTTTGCCCAAATCAAAGGGGTATGAAGCCATTTATGTGGTAGTAGATAGGTTGTACAAATACAATCATTTTATTCCTCTAAAACATCCTTACACGACTCGGGTGGTTGCAAAAGTTTTTATCAAAGAGATCGTAAGGCTGCGGGTTTCCAACATCGATATTGAGCGATAGGGACCCCATTTTTGTTAGTAATTTTTGGAAAGAGTTATTCAGAATGCAAGGCACACAATTAAACATGAGCACCACTTACCATCCTCAAACGGATGGGAAAACAGAGGTCATTAATCAGTGTTTAGAAACATTTTTATGTTGCTTTATAGCGGATCAACCAAAGGGGTGGTTTCAGTGGTTGCATTGGGCCGAATTTTGGTACAATACTACATCCCACGAATCAACTAGTTGTAGTCCTTTTGAGGCAGTTTATGGGAGGAAACCACCTCATCTAATTAGGGTGCAACAAGGTGAAGTTAAGTTCGAAGCAATTAAGAGGGAATTGGTGGATAGAGACGAGGCTTTGCGACAACTAAAATACCATCTGGTTAGAGCTCAAAGTAGAATGAAGGATAAATATTATGCGAAGAGAACATAGAGAAATTTTGAGGTGGGAGAGTGGGTTTTCTTAAAGTTGAGACCCCATAGACAACAATCTATAGTAGCACGGATCAATCCCAAACTATCGGCAAGATTTTATGGTCCTTTTGAAGTGTTGGAGAGAATTGGTGCAGTAGCATACAAGCTCAGATTGCCTTGTGAATCGAAGATACACCATGCGTTTCACGTGTCACTACTCAAGAAGGCCATTGGAAACTAGAAAGTCCAAAAAGAAGTGCCTAAGGGTTTGGAAGGGGACTGTGTTGATGTGATAGAACTTGCTACTGTTATTGCGGAAAGAAAAGTGGTAAAAAAGGGAGAGATGATTAACCAATGGCTAATCTAGTGGACAGTGAAGACTGCTGAAGATGCCATGTGGGAAGATGAGTTCACTATTCGTAGCCAATTTCCAATGTTTAGTCTTGAGGACAAGACTAATGTTGAAGGAGGAGGTATTGTTAGAGCATCGATTGAGGGAGTTGGCCCAATTAACACCTAAGACAGATTGATGCATGAAGGTTGTAGGCCTAAGGTGTGGAAGCTGTACACTAAGCGGGTGAAAAAAGGATCATGTGAGAACGATGAGGTGGCAAAGGGAATTGGACAAAATCTAGTAAAATAGTGTGATGTATTATTCGGTTACAAATAGGCAAGAGAGAGAGAGGAGGATATCTTTTTGGGAATAGAACTTTCTGTTAAGAATGGAATAGAGAGTGTGTCACTCTCTACTAGGAGCTTTGCTCTGTGGCAATAGAATCAATCTATTGTAAACATTTCCCTTTTTTGCAATAATACACTATTCCCTACTATTTACCTTCAATTACTCAATTGTTATGTTTATTTGTCTTCTTGGAATTGTTCTGGTTCTTAACAATGTCTTGTTTATTAAGTTCCAACTCATGCACCTTCAGGGATCTAAACAACTCTTCCAAAGAATTTAAATCTTTAGCTTCTTGAATTGCTATGACTTTGGGATTCAAGTACTTTGAGATATTTCTAAGGATCTTCATGACATGATCCTTATTCTCATACATCTTTCCTAGTGACCTAAGATTATTGGAGATGATTTGGAATATTCTAAATATTTTATCAATAGTTTCATGTTCCAACATCTTGAGTAGTTTATATTGGTAGTTAATATGTTATTTTATGACACTTCCATTTAAGATGAACCTTCATGAGTCAGTGACAATATATTTCATATATCATTGGCACTATTGCAATTGTGAACCATCATAATGATCATATCATGTTCTCATCATGTGATACCACATCCCATATAATTTTTTTGCTTTCAAGTCCTCATGATATTGAATCTTTTGTTTTGCAATCCATCTTCTTTTGGGAGGGCTTCACTTTGAATAAATTCTTAGATGTCTACATTATTAATATCTATGGATGTTTCATATGTAGACACCAACTATGTTAGAAAACTATTTTTGAAAAACCATTATTTTCAAAAATAATAATTTTATTATGCATTTAATGTAATAACAAATGATTAAAAGAGATAAGATACCTATATAGATGAAATGTCTAACAACAACTTTTATTGTAAGTGTATTTGTCAATATTAGTCACCAGTTGCTCTTATTGAAGACTTCAATATTTATAATGAACTATATTTCAATATTCTTGGGATTTAACATTTTTCTTCAAATCCTCAAGAGCATATCCATTCTAAGATGTTTTCTATCCTTTGAGAGATAACATTTAATGTGTTAATTTGCTTTTGCAGAATATCTTGATACTTTTTCGTTAACTTTCGACTTGATGTGGAAATTTTGTCAAATTTAGACCCTTCTATGCTATGTACTTGAATATTAAATGTTTATTTTTATGGTAACGAACAAAATTACTTTCACTTCTAAACATTTGTATTTAAGGCATTGTTTCTTTTATGAAAAACAATACATTAAAGGTAAGAAATATATTAAATGAACACTTCAAAATAAATATACATTGGCACATAGAATAAGAACGGAAAATTTGTAACACCGTGTTTTTCAGACCACTTTTAATTAAGTAATTATTATTAATGGATTAATTATAGAAATTAATCAGTAATGTTTTAGGCTAAACATTTGCTGAGTTTTAGTCTTGTATTAATATTTTCTTGCTTGCCCTATTTTTTCAAGATTTTTGGAGAATAAAAGTTTTCGAGACGACTTCTGGTCGTTTTATCGAGTTTTCGCCCAGTTATTTTAGTTCTGTAATTCGGAATCGAATTCCGATTTCTCCGTTGGATTCGAAATATTATTTCTAGTAAAATAGACACCAAATTTATCTGTAACTCATCTCTAGACATTTTTCACTTTGAAATTTAAGTTTCGACGTTTCGAGCAAATATCCTAAATCGGAAGATTGTATATGTCCAGATGAAATTATCTGAAAATGTTCAGAAACGACGTTTATCAGGAAATTATATCATATCAATAAAGTTGGAAGTCATCATTTAATGAGCCAGTTACTTGTTACACAAGTAATACAAAAGCTTCAGAAAGCCCCTAAATCACTCAACAAATCCTCTCACTCCACCACCATTAGACACATCATCTATGTTAGTCTAAATTTACTTACTTTGTATTAAATTTTATGATTTGATGAGGGTGAGGCTCTCCTATAAATACCTCACCCCATTCTCTCATTTTTACACTAAATTCCCTATACAAACTAAGGTAGTCTTTTATTTTCTCTTCTTCATCTTCTTCTCATACTTCATACAAAATTATGAGATTTTATTATGTTGTTCATAAAGTAGAGTTTATATTTGTTCTTTAAGTATTTTATGAATACATAACTAAAGGGGATGATAATAAAATCACATAAACATTTATGTAGTTTTTGACTTTTGTAAATCTTGAAATTTCTTCATTGTTCTTAGATGGAAAAACTATATCTTTGGACAAGGTTAGATGAGTTATTTGTTTGGAAATATTATAAATAATTGTTAGTATTTGAATATGTTTAAAGGTGATAATTTTAACATCAAATGAACCTTTAATGTGTTTAAGAAAAAGTTTGTATTTTATTTTTGAAAGTTTATGATGTTGATGAGTCGTTGTTGAAAATGTTTCATTTTTAGAAAGTATTATGTTTTAAAAAGTGGTTTAGCATATTTTACTCTTTGATTTACAAGTTAAAATAATGA
>NW_017717305.1:0-1861 GCF_001865875.1 Lupinus angustifolius
AGTAATATTGTGATAATAAAGGTTTAATCCCTTAGTTGTTTTATCACAAAACTTAGGTCCTTAAGCTAATTCATTTTTATTAATTTTTACAGAGGTTAGAAAACTTGTGATTGTTGAAGCTGGGAGCAAGCGTGTAGAAGAGATTATTTCCTTAAGTGATTTGTTCAAATTCTTGTTTGAAATTGGGTAGATGGGATATCTCATATTTATGAAGGGACTCATTTGTTATATAAATTAGCACCGTTTTATGTGCTAAAATACTCCTTCCTATTTATATGGACCTCCTTATTTATTTATCTTACTTTCTTTTTATGATAGAAAGAAATATGAAATGAAAGAATATTTTGTAAATTGAGAATCAATTTTAGCTTGTAAATATTTAATTTCATTAATAAATTTATCATTATTTTATGGAATATAATGATTGCTAGAGAGGATGAGGAGAGGAATATGTGAATAACTGAATAAATAATTAGCCACGGTTATAACGTGGTTAAATTAATGGTAAATATTAGCCACGGGTGTAGTCAAATTAGCCACGGTTGAAACTGTGGTTAAAGAAATGTTACCACACTTGGTGAAGACGTGGCTATATCATAAATAGACCGTGGCAAAATTTTTGCAACGCCAGTAATTGCTAGGGTACAGGAAACCGTGGCTGCGGTATTTTGCCACGGTTTTGTGGTACATTAGCGACGGTTTTAACCGTGGCTAATCGGATAATTTTTTGTAGTGTCTCTAGGCTTGATTGATTTATGGCCGAGACAATCCAATGATGATTAACAAAGAAGGCTGCATAGACTAAGGCAGCCCAAAGGCTTGAAATAACTTTGGCCAAATAGAATGCACTAGATCTGAACAAGACTGCAGTGAGAGTTGCAGTCTTGAACACTTGTATCCTCATCCTTGCTGCCCTGATCCATAACCTTGTTGCACTGCTCCATGTCCTTGCTACACTGGTCTATGTCCTTGTTGCAATGGTCCATGTCTTTAGTTAAAGAGTGTGCATCTGTCATAGTCATAACTTGCATACAAACATGACTAAAATAAGACAGTGTTGGTTCATTGTGCTTAGGCCTAGACAACGTTGATTTATTATGCTTAGGCCTTGGCCTGTGGATTGGTAAAGCCTACTGGTGTATTGACACAACTTGTCCTGCATCTGGTGTAGTGAATTTATCAAGCAAATCAGTTTACTCCAGTAATAAGTTAACTTGTTTAGGCACATATTGTATAAGTTTCTTTGATATCTCCCACAAGATGGTGCACATATGTCTATGAGACCTGTAACACCGCGAATTTTACGATTTTGAATTATAAGATTTTATTAATATTTTTATTAATTATATATTCGAAAATGAATTTATGGGAATTTTTGGTAAAGAATTAGACGAAACTATAGTTGAGTTCTAGCCTTGTAATTTTATTTCCTATTTTATGGTAAATTTTGGTAATTTTCGGAGACAGTCGGTTCTGAACCACTGTCGGGGCCGAAATTCACCCAGTACGGCTCAAAAAGTGGTTTTTGAGTTCCGTAACTCGGAATCGAATTTCGATCGCACCGTTGGCTTCGTAATTTCATTTCGAGTCAATATAGACCCTGAATACACCCATACCTATTTATTAAATATTTTTCACTCGGAATGCCGAAATCTGAAATTCTAATCGGATATTACGATTGGGCGATTTATAATATTCGATCGAGTATTAGCCGATAATACTCGAGCATGTTTATCGCACGTGTCCGCGAAGTGGTCGTTTCGCATTGGGATGCGAGATTTGCCTTTTCATAAAGCAAACATCACATCACTCAATCTCACCATTAGCCACCCTAGGAGAGCCACCCTAGGAGATTTTCATG
>NW_017717306.1:0-827 GCF_001865875.1 Lupinus angustifolius
CCATCTCAAAGGTTTTGGAGTTAACTTGGGATTTAAGAAACCCAAGATGTTTATGTTTGAATGCTTTTGAATATATATGATTGTTGATGAAATATGTTGAATATTGTATATGAATGTTGTTGGAAACTTTTCTGAGTGCAGGTGTTTGAAAAACTAAGTTCAAATGTGTTTCGGTTGTCGAAAAGGACAAAAATTGGTATTCTGTCCAAGTCCCTGTCGCTTGGGCGAGCACAGTCTCGCTTAGGCGAGGGGAAGTTTTTGGTTCTGAAACTCCTCGCCCGGGCGCCAAATCCTCGCTCGGGCGAGCAAGGGTCTCGCTTAGGCAAAAAATGCCTAGGATTTCGATGAAAATTGAGAATTTTCTCGCTTGGGCGAGCTCAGGCCTCTCCCGGGCGAGCAAAAGCCCGCTTGGGCGGAAAAAAAAAAGTAAAAAAAAAAAATTTCAGGATTTTAATGATGTCTTGCTTGGGCAAGGAAGACTTAAGTTTAATTGAGATTTAAGAATGAATTGTCGCTTGGGCGAGAGGGTCTCGCTTGAGCGAGAGATGCCTAGTTTTAAATGGTATTGTTGATTGAATTTTCGCTTGAGCGAAGGGTCCTCGCTTAGGCGAGAGACATGAATGGTGTTTGACCATTTGGATTGATTGGTTGGGTATGTAATAACCCTAGTATGTGTATGTGATATAAAAACTACTTTGGTATAACGCCGTAATTGAATTAAAAAGTAAAGTATTCAAGGTGTTGGAATTAAATAGTCAAACTCGGAAATTAATTTTAAAGAAAGTAATCCGAGAAGGATGTATGATTTAGGGCGATGCCCAGAAAAG
>NW_017717307.1:0-7075 GCF_001865875.1 Lupinus angustifolius
TTCATGTCTTTGTTTAGTGTCTGTTGGCGATGATTAGTATTTCCGCCCTTTCTTTTTGGATTTTGTACATGTTAGTGGCGATGTAGTTTCCGCCTTTGTTGACTTAGCTTGTATGAACTAAAGATGGCTTAACCGTTTATATGCATCATGTTATTCAGGAAATTGTAAATTAGGTTAAGTTATCATTCGATAACGATAAGTTGATTTTCCGCATTTGACTTACTTAAAGTGATGTCCCGGAAAAGGAATGTTTTAAAAAGGAAACAATTTTATACAATCTCTTTATTCAAAAAAAAAAAATTTACCCATTTTTCCGCAATGTTTGTGAGAAGTATTTTTCGGGGCGTTACAAGACCCAACTTGGAGTGAATGGTGAGATACTCTTGAACTCCTAAATCTTTTGTCAAAGTATCTACCAATTGAAAATTAGAAGCAACATGTAATAATTTGATGAATCCTGCACAACACTTATCCCTTATTGTGTGCCAATTCAACTCTATATGTTTGTTCCTTTCATGAAAAACAAGGTTAGAAGCAATGTATATAGTAAATTGGTTATCACAATAAAGTAAGGCATGCGAATAAAAAGAATCTTGTAAATCTTCTAACAAATAAGTAATCCAAGTTATTAGTGAATCACAAGAAGTAACTACCATTGCTCTATATTCTGCTTCACATGAACTTCTTGACACTATTTTCTGTTTCTTGGGTTTCCAAGATATTAGTGAATCTCCTAAATAAATGCAGTAGCCACTTATTGATCTTCTAGTGTCTGGGCAAGATGCCCAATCACTGTCACGATAAGCTTTGATTTGGACAGATGAGCTATGGGGGGAAAATAAGCCTAAGGCTGGTGATCCTTTAAGATACCTTAAGACTCTCAAGGCAGTAGTGTGATGTGTGTTAGTAGGAAAAGCCATTAATTGAGCTAATTGCTGGATGGAAAAACTTATATCCGACCTAGTATTAGTTAGGTATATTAGCCTGCCAATGAGTCTTCTATAGGCTGAAGGATCAGAGTAGACAGTACCATTATCTTGACATAAGTGAGTGCCATTAATCAGAAGGGTAGAACCTAGTTTACAACCAATCATTCTAGCATCCGAAATAATTTCTAAAGCATACTTTCTCTGGTTCATAGTTATCCTAGATTGGTTCCTTGCAATCTCAAAACCAAGGAAGTATTTGAGATCCCCTAAGTCTTTTGTTTTAAAAGTTTTGTCCAGGACAATTTTGAGATCATTAATCTCACTAATATTGTTACCAACCAATATTATGTCATCCACATAGACAAGAAAAACATTAATTGATGTCTTTGAGGTCCACTTTATGAATAAAGAGTGATCCCATTTGGCATTATGATATCCATACTTTATGAGAAAGGTTGAAAGCTTAGAAAACCATTGTCTACTAGCTTGCTTTAAACCATACAAAGATTTTTCTAACTTACAAACTTGACTAGAATTATGGACTTCAAGACCAGGAGGAATAATCATATAGACTTCCTCAATTAGGTCACCATGCAATAATGCATTGTTGACATCCAATTTCTTAAGATGCCAATTATGAATAAAAGTTAGGGACAAAAGTAATCTTATAGTGGTGAGCTTTGCTACTTGTGAGAAAGTCTCCATATAATCTACTCCTTCTATTTGGGTGAATTCCTTTGCCACCAACCTTGCTTTGTACCTTTCTATGCTTTCATCTACCTTATACTTTATTTTAAAAACCTAGTTTCATCCAATACAATCTTATCATCAGGTAAATCAGTTAAAACCAAGTGTTATTCTACTGTAGAGCTGAAAGCTCTTTGTCTATAACATCTTGCCAATGAGTAGATTTAATGACCTGAGAGTAGGATTTAGGCTCTCTATGAATGGTAAAAGATAAGATTCTCGCCTTATAGGATGGTGAGAAAGACTTATATTTGAGATATGAAGATATATGGTACTTGGTATTGGATTGAGGGGTACTTCTATCACTTAAAATGGCACAATGGTAATCATGTAGATAATTAGGCATTCTAGTAATCCTGCTTCTTTTTCTAATGCAAGTAGGTTGGTTTTCCTGATGATCAACTTGAGTTTCATCAGGATGCTCAAGGTTTGAGTTATGTTACAAATTTTGAGGGTCAGGAGAATTCTAATGAGCAGAAATGTCCTTAGTGATTTATTGGGTTTGTTGTATATTCCTAAATTCCTTAGGTGTAGAGAAGACATCATCATATATAGTTTCATTAGGAAGGTCACTGGATAGATTTCTTAGAAGCTTAGGGCTTTGAGCAGACTTATAAAAGAAGACATTTTCATAAAAAAATAAGATTTCTACTAACTTCTAAGGCCTTAGTTTTCAGATTTAAGATTATGAAGCCTTTCACACCTTCCTTGAAACAAAGGAAGATACCTTTGTCCACCCTAAAATCTAACTTAGTCTTAAGATGTCCTTGAGTGCTAACAAAACATAAACATCCAAACACCTTTAGAAGATACAGGCTGGGTTGTTTCTTATTCATGATCTCATAAGGAAACCTTTTATGCAATGTGAGAGTAGGTAGGAAATTTATGATGTATGCTGCATGTTTAATAGCATATGACCAATACAATTTTGAAACATTACTTTGGATCAAAAGGGCTCTTGCTATATTCAAGAGATGTTGGTGCTTTCTCTCAACAATTCCATTTTGTTGAGGTGTGTAAGTGCATGAAGTTTGATGCAATATGCCTTTAGAAAAATGAAAAGATTTCATGGAAAATTCAAGTCCATTATCACTTGTAACAACTTTAACTTTGGCATCAAATTGAGTATGAATCATATTAATAAAGCCTTGTAAGTTGTTAGAAGTTTCTCCTTTAGTTTTCATCAAATAAATCCAAGTAAACCTAGTATAATCATCTACTATAGTCAGGAAATACTTGTGATTATGTATAGAAGGAGTGGCCAAGGGGCCCCATATATCAGCATGTATTAAGTCAAAGCATTGCAAAGAGTTACTATAGCTTAAAGGAAAATGCAGTCTTTTCTGTTTTGATTGATGACAAATATCACATATATGATATTTATTGAAAGAAACAAATTGAAAATCAATCTTTATTGTCTCCATACATGTAGATGATGGATGTCCAAGTCTATAATGCCAAAGACTTGAATTATGAATATTTGGATAGTTGACAACACATATATTAACGTGATGGTGAAATCTAGAAGTCTTCAACATATATAATCCATTTGTTAGCCTAGATGTACCAATCCTCTTCAAAGAACTCTTCTCCTATAGTAAGTAGGAAGAAGTGTCAAAAAGATAAAATGCAAGAATATTTGGAAGTGAGCTTTGCTATGGAAAGCAAATTATATTTGAAAGTAGGTAAATACAGAATATCATGAATAGTGAAGGTTGGTGTGATGATAATAGTGCTTGAAATGTGATACACTACCTCAGTTCCATTTTGTAACTTAATCCTTACATGATTTATTTTCTTGTCTGTTGAAAAATTAGCTAAACTAGAATTTAGATGGTCTGTTGCATCACTATCTAATATCCATATTATAAACTCATATTTAAGTCTAGAGATACCTGGAATTTGTTCACCATGAGCTACTGATGTTGCACTTAACACATTGCTTCATCATACTTTGATATCATTGTGTTAGATTGTTGTTGGAGTAAACTCACTAAACCTTGGTACTGCTGTTTGCTAAGTCCAAAGATGGTATCATTGTGTTGAGTTTCATGATTATCTAGGGGCTGATCATTGTTGTCATCTAGATTTGTGATTTTTGCAGCGATAACAGAATTGATTTGTAGATTCTTGTTGTTTTGGTAATTGTCTGGAAAACCATGGAGTATGTAGCAAGTATCTACCGTGTGGCCACTCCTTTTGCAATGAGTGCATAACTTTCTAGAATTGCTAGGTTTGTTCCAAGAGTTTCTCCCATAGTTGTTGCCTATTCCAGGATTATTAAATCTACCTTGATTGCTGCTCCTACCAGGGTATCCTCCTCTTTTCCAATTTCCTGAAGCCACCATGGCTTTTGAGTCAAATTATGAACCACATAGTTGTCTTTCTTATTGAACAACCAAAGCAAAAACTTTCCTCATACTTGGAAGATGATCAATCAGCATGATTTGTGACTTTACACCTGAATATGATTCATTCAGTCTTTTGAGGAATCTGATAATCATGTCTTCTGTTATGTGCTTCTTGATGTCAGGAAGAGCATCACATGTGTAGCATGGCTTATGCCTGATACTATCCAACTCATCCCAAAGAATCTTGATTTGGGTGAAGTATTCTGAGACATTGAGGTCACCTTGTTTGAATCTTGCTATATTATCTTGTAGGTCTTCAATTTTGAGAAGATTCCTTTGGGAATATCTTTCATATAGTTCTTCCCACACATCATGGGCTTTATCCATAGGATGCTCTCTGCAATTAAGGGAGTCATAGACCTTGTGATCCAAGAGATCACAATGTTGTTGGCCCTTTCCCATGCTTTGTAGAGTGCATTTGTCTTGGGAGGTGCTTGTATGCTTCCATCCACAAAGTCTAGCTTCTGTTTTGAGATCAAGCTCATCTTCATTGACTTGGACAATCAGTGATAATTTTCACTATTTAACAAAGGAGAAAACAAAACACTTGCTGGATTCTCTGATGGATGTAGGTAATAAGGAGATGTTGAATCTTATGTAGGATCCAATGTTGGACTCGGAGGGATGATAATTGACATTCTTAAATATAGAAGAGCTCTCTATAGAGCTCTGATACCATCAAATAAATTGATGCTCCTTTTGGAATGAACAAGAAACGAGAAAGGGTGTGAACAACTCGAAAGAAAATAAGAAACTCAAGGGAAGAAAAAAAATACTTGATATACTTTTATTGAATAAATGAATAACTTGGTTACAAAGGAAGAATTAACTACAAATATATACAACCAGAAAATATCCCCTATGGCTAAACAGAAAACTCAACTAACTAACTAACATGTTTAGCACATTTAACACTTGTATAATATGCCTAAAACAAGATAATGAATGACTTGCTTGTAACCACCTCAGTGTCTCTAGGCCTGATATTTATGGTTGAGACAACCCAATGATGATGAACAAATAAGCCTACATAGACTAAGAGAATCCAAAGACATGAAATAATTTTGGCCAAGTAGGTTGCACTGGATCTGAACAAGACTGTAGTGAGAGTTACTACAGTGAGAGTTACAGTCTTGAACACTTGTATCCTCATCCTTGCTGTCCTGATCCATAACCTTGTTGTACTGCTCCATGTCCTTGTTGCAGTAGTCCATGTCCTTGCTGCACTGGTCCATGTCTTTGGTTAAAGAGTGTGCATCTGTCCTAGCCATAACCTGCATACAAACATGACTAAAATTAGACAATGTTGGTTCATTGTGTGCTTAGGCCTAGACAATGTTGATTCATTATGCTTAGGCCTTGGCTTGTGGATTGGCAAAGCCTACTGGTGTATTGATACACAACTTGTCCTGCATCTTGTACAGTGAATTTATCAAGCAAATCAGTTTGCTTGAATAGCAAGTTAATTTGTTTAAGCACATGTTGTATCAACTATTTTTAACCAATCAATAATTGTCCAATTATTTAATTTTTTAGATGCCTCTTTTATTACATATTGACTTCCTAAGCATCAAGTAAGGATGGTCGATCTTAGTCCAAATAAGAATAAGAAAAAATATAGTGTACGGTTAATTAGGGTTTGGTAACTATTTGTAGAATAATCTACAACTATTACAAATACTCTTGTCAACTAAACAAAATCTTAAAAAAAAACTTATCCATCTTTATTTTTATTTTCATATACCTCCACTTATATGATACTATTCTCTTGAACAGTTTTGCTACTTGTTTCTATTCATCAAGAGCTTCTACCAAATACAAAAAAAGTTATTTTGTTCAAATTTGAACTCTAATTCTCCTCTTTCGGGTGATTCGTTTATTAATTAATCTAATCCTTTATGGATATTGTTCCATCTTTCTAACCCTCAATGATTAAGTTTAAAGATGGATATACCTCAATGGGTTAAAGGTAAACTTAAGTTTATCATTATTATTCCTTCAAGTCTAAGGTTAGGTAAGAACCATGATGTGACTTATTAATGATGAGAGAATTGCATGTGATAAGTCTGGCCTAAATTTTATCCTAGTAATTCAATGTCTTGCCTAAACTTTCTCCTGCTACATTAATTCATTTCAATTTTCCTCTTTGTTTAAGTTTTCCTGTATTTCAATCTACCCAGAATACCTAAAGAAGAAAAACAGGCTACAAAGATTTTGCTAGTTTCACTAGTAAAATTGCACAAGGCATGGGACCCCACGTCCACAAGCAAGTTCAATGAACTTTTTTACAACCGCAAATCTTCCTTTTTCGCATCCTTTGGGGACTACTAGTGCTCTAAAAATTCCTTTAGAAGACTGAGTGGACTATTTAGCAACTTATTAAACATGCAAGAAGTAATAAGTCACCCCAAATGCACCTAAATCTAAAGCTTCTTTACCTGCTTGATCCCTAACCACCTTTTTTTTTATCAGCAATAATTTATTAAAAAATAAATAGTTAGGAGAACAAGTGGTACTCCTATCCACAAAGACGATGACTATTACAAGAAATGCAACTAGATGGATTCCAAACCCATTCCAAAAAGGAGAAAGAAAACCCTTCGAATCGAGCACTAAGAAGATTCCATGAATGAATGTTAATATTGACCATTACCTCATCAAGATTAAAAGAAGACTCCTCAAAGATAATTTTGTTTCTAGCTAACCACAAGGACCAAATAGTGACAAACCAAATGGTCATCCATTGTTGATGAAAATTTTTTGCCTCCCCGAACAAGTGCCAATGAGATAGAAAATTGCTTCCGGTACTACTAGGCAGAATAGAATAGATGCCGAACAAGGAATAAAGTTTCTACCATACACTGTAAGATAACGAGCACGTGAAGAACAAATGATCATAAGATTCTTCTAACTCACCACAAAAGGCACATAGAGTCGAGGGAAGAGATCCTATAATGCCGCGTCTAGCCAAATTCATCCGAGTAGGCA
>NW_017717308.1:0-6821 GCF_001865875.1 Lupinus angustifolius
TTCCATCTCACCCAGTGGATACCTTTATTCACCTCACCTCTACCCCAAAGAAATCTTCTCTGGATTCTTTCTAACTCGTGAATGATAGAAACAGGGGCCTTAAAAAAGGAGAAATAATAGATCGGTAAGGAAGACAATACCGACTTTAAGAGTGTTACTCGACCTCCAAAGGAAAGAAGCTTTTGTTGCCAACGAGAGAGCGTTCTTTTAAAAGTATCAATAACCGGAGACCAAGTAGACAACCTTTTCGGATTAGCACCAACCGGAATTCCCAGGAACTTGAAAGGGATAGAACCAACTCCACACAACAACCTGTTGACTGCCACTTGAACGAACGAAGGGTCAGCCTTAATCCCAATGAAGCTGCTTTTATGAAAATTAATTTTCAACCCAGACACCAATTCAAAGCACTTCAAAATACTTTTGAGAACCATAATGTTATCCACTGAATTCTCCCCAATTAGCAGTGTATCGTCCGCATATTGGAGATGAGAAATAACAATCTTGTCTCTACCAACCGAATACCCAGTGAAAATCTTCTTCGAAACAACAAATCTCATAATACCACCAAGACCCTCTGCAACAATAAGGAAAAGAAAAGGAGCAATCAGATCACCTTGTCGTAAACCGCGAGCCATTCTAAACTCCGACGTCGGACTCCCATTAACCAAGATAGAAAATGAGTTCGACTGTAAACAGCTTTTAATCCAATTCCTCCATTTGAAACAGAAACCCATCCTCTCTAACATGTACAAAAGGAAGCTCCAGTTAACCGAATCATAAGCCTTTTCGAAGTCCACTTTGAATATAAAACAGTTTCCATCCTTCTTTTTTCTTGCCTGGTCAATGATCTCGTTTGCAATTACCACCCCGTCCATAATGTTTCTACCTTTGATGAAAGCAGTTTGACAATCCGAGATGACTGAGTGAATAACCCTTTTCAGCCGCCCAACGAGAAGTTTGGAAATAAGCTTATGGATGCAGCCGACCAAGGAAATCGGTCTAAAATCTCCAAGACCTTGAGGACTACTCGACTTCGGAATGAGGACAATGAAAGAGGCATTACAACCTCTAGCAAGATCGCCGAAGATGTAGAAGTCATCCACCATAGCTATAATATCCGATTTCACGCAATCCCAAGATTTTTTAATAAACGTGAAATTAAAGCCATCAGGCCCAGGGCTTTTATCACCTTCACAACTCCACACAGCTTCTTTAATCTCCTCTTCTTCAAATCTCGATGTTAGAAACTGGTTGTCCTCAGCTGAGATACCGTTGAACTCAATTCCACCAAGAGAAGGTCTATTCGAGTGGGACTCTGCAAATCTATCCCTGAAAAAAGAGCGGATATGGTTTTTAACTCTACCCGGGTCATCAACCCATACCTCATCAATGAGCAAACCGTGAACCTCCTTTGATCTTCGACTTCTATTAATCGAGGCATGGAAGAATTTAGAATTAGAATCACCTTCCCGGAGCCACTTCTGTCTGGATTTTTGGAGCAACAAGTTGTCCTTTTGTCTCGAAAGACGCCATAGATCAGCAGTAGCACTTCTCCTAGCAGCAATATCATCAACAGACAAAATACCCTCACTACCTTTTCCATCAATTGAGTTAATCAATGTCACCTTATCCGCAATATTTTTGTCAAGCACACCGAAATGCTCCTTATTCCAGATCTTCAAAGACCCCTTAAGCCTTTTCAGTTTTTCCTTTAAAACAAATGACCCCCTACCACTGACCTCCAAACTCTTCCATTCATCTTCCACAAATTTAGCGAAACCAGCATTTGAAATCAATTACTTTCTTTTCTCTTCTCCAAACTTGATTATGAATTTATATGATTTATATAATATCATGTCCATCTGTATAGAACAAAAACCTATACCCACTGAATTCATACTATAAGATATAAAGTAACAAATTGATATAAAGTAATGGGTATAAAAGATTTCATACTGTAAGATTTATATTCATCTTCATATATCAACAAAGTTTTGATCTAGTGGTGTATAGTTTTACTGAATTCCCGAATGGACCAAAAACTGAAAAATTTGATTCCTATAAGCGACACATGTTGGGAGAACCAACTATGCATACTCCACTCCTATAATTGCATGATTGCATCAACACCTGAAATCACTTATTGCGTGTGATGCCCTCCCATAAGAAATAATAGACAACAAATCGCAGATGTATTAATAATAGACTAATCAAAAACTAAGTAGTAGGTTTGCGTTTCTTCTTATTGAATTAGTTTAGTTTTTTTTAATTCATCATACAATTTCAGCATAAAAGTATTCAATAATACATATGTATATCAAATTTGTACATACCTTTCTTGCTGAGTAAAAGGAAATATTAAAAAAAATAGAACCCTCCTCTCTTTACAAATAACATTATTAAAAATATTAGATTACATTCAATCATACAATATTAGACTTTATGAAAAAAATATTGATCTAATGATATAAGATCTCACTGAATCCCCAAGGTCAAAAGTTCGATTTCTAAGAGCAACATTGTTGGGAGGACATTATTACGCTTTTAAGTTAAAAATACTTAATACTAATAATAATATTTAGTTAAACTTTAAGTTAAAAATAATATTGTAGAACCCTCCTTTCTTTACAAATAACATTATTGAAAATATTACAGTCAATCATACATTATTACGCTTTTAAAACTATTTAATACTAATAATAATATTTAAATATTATTGTGAAACTTTAAGTTCAAAAGTGCATTAGAATTCTTGTAAAGTAATTTTGTTATTGCAGGACACGCATGTATCAGCTTTACATTATATTATTTAAATTCCTATTACCTTTAACTATCTTTATTCTTCTTGAGACCCAAAAATAGATCTTTAGTAAACTTGCTTTCTTAGATGTCTCATGATATTTTAATACTTGACAGAAATACATGGAAATGAACTTAATACTGACATATTAATAAACAAAGCATGTACCCCAAAAAAGACAAGGAAAGGTAATCAAATGCAAGAGTCAAAAGAAGCTATACCCGTATAAGGATGGAGGTATGATGGGACAAGAAAGAGAAGACACAATTACAAAAATTGTTCATTTTCAATGTTCATCCATTGGTCAAGGCACACTCATTCACTATATTCTACTAGTGTTATTTATTAGAATTTCTGACAATTTATGGGTTACAAATATAATTGTATAATTTTGTGTTATGACCATTATGTAATTAGACAAATATAAAATGATCTTCAGTAATTAATTTGGTGGCCAATGGCATATGTGTCATGAAATAATGTAAGTGTAGATACCTTTAGGCAATTTCTGATTTGATGAAGGAACTGAATCAAAATTATTGCAACTAAAGTAATAACCACTACGAGATTACTTTTATGGGTTATGGTCTCCATTTGTAGAGCAATGAGTTTTGTTGAGTGGATGATGAGAATAAAGGGAATTGTGAAGAGTTATCATATATAAGATAACTCTCCATCACACTTACATAAGGGACGCTAAGGCAAACCATAAGGCAAAGGTCTCACATCAAACACACTCTCTTCTCTCTTGGCTTTCTCATTCCCCTCTAGAGAAGCATAAGGAAAACCATTCGGGCTCTAACATCTGGAAGATCATCGCACCCTCATACCTTCGAGATTCTGGAAATGGCTCAACAAGGCATGTTCTTCATCTTCACCATGAACTCATTTGGGGTTTCTTCGGTCTGGACCATGGTTGTTCCATTTGGGTTTATGTATGAGTATAAACATTATGTTATGGGAACAAAGCCATGGTCATAAGGACTTTCACGTTTAATCTATGAATTACGGATGGAGAAATTCTCCAACATTATTGCCCTAGAAATATCAAAATAAGAAGCAAAAGTAAGGAATATACATTAAAAAGCACTAGTGAAGTGGAGTGGAGAAAAAAAAGAGTGTGGAATCAGAAGAGAATCTTGCAAACGGTAGTAGGAGAAGGATTTGATGTCCTAAAATATGTTACATGTATTAAACTAATGATAATATATTATGTTAATTAAAAAAATTAAATATTTATATTTTTTCTATTTTCTTTTATTATCATTTTTTTGGTATATGATTAGGACACATTGTAGGACATCAAATACTTATCCTCGTTAATTAGATACTAGAAGTATGGAAAAGCTAAGATTTCTGGTCCAACAAGGCATTAGAAGAAGCATCGATAGAAACATTTCAAGCAACATTTTTAGTTGGTTTCATTCACATTTCCCTTTCATTGAATTATTCACAACCTTGTTTTTTCTTTAAAAACCTGCAAAACCATTTAGAATTCTTAATTGAATTGTTTGCATCCTTGTTCTTTTCTTAAAAATCCTAAATGCTTGTGACCATGATTTTAAGGATAGAGATCATCTGTTTCGAATGATGTCATATTACATGTCTTAAGTCAATTAAAATGTTACTCTTTGTTACTTTTTATTTTTTAAAATTTTTATTTTATTTATATGACAATATGTGATTGGCTTGAGACAAAAAATAAGATATGATCGGGGACAAATAATCCATGTCCATAATGTTACATCTCTTACAAATTTTCCTTTATGCCAAGGAACACTCACATATATACCTCTCTTGCTCTTCATGCAAAAACTCCATTATTAAATTTGAATCTAAGGTAATGCATTGGCCTTTTCATATTAAGATTTTAGTAAAGGATTGGAAGCTGTTATGCTATTTAATCCAACCATTTTTTCATATTCATACATATATAAAAAATAAGCTATTATGTGAAGATTTGATGACTTGGTACACACTCTTACACAATAGAGCCTAACTATATGTAAAAAACTTAAGGTAATAGGGTTATGAATAATCTTATATGAAGCATTAAGAACAAACTCTCTTGAAAATATAAAACTCGGTATAGATATAAAATGCAAAGACTTCCAGAAAAATCTTTCACACCCTCATCAATCCACTTTATTATTCAATGGCATACATTGTTAAAATAGTTGAGCTTTTGTTAGTCGGTTAGTTAATTTGATTAGGGTAGTTAGTATTTTCTTCCCTTTATATAGATGATTCAATGTAACTTTAAAAAAAATCAATAACATTTTCTCATTCTTTCTTGTTCATCAAGAATCTCTCTTATCCATGCCTACTACCATTTTAACATGGTATCAGAGCTAATTATTTCTCTTTGATTGATTGCTTCAGCTTATCATTCTTCAATTCCAAGATTCAACCTTATCACCCAATACATCCTTTATCACCTTGCACAGACCTTTAAAATTTTCCTTAAGTTCTTCCAGTTGCTTTTTTTTTTCATCTCCAGTCTCTTCGAGTGGAAATAATGGTCAACTTACAAATGAAAGTCCAAAGAACGTTCCACCATTTGCATCCACTGGCAATACTACAATGTAGATTGATTGTGCTTATGAAAAGATTGGTTCTTTGCAATTGTAATTTGTTTCTGAATGGCTGGCACTAAAGATGATGATACAAAATATCTTCCCCTGGCCAAGATATCTTCTCTACACGTTCTTTGGTTCTATGACTCAGAATAATAGTTATGTTGTTTAATATGATAAAAGCAATATGATGCTGTTAGAATTTCTGACAATTTATGGGTCACAAATATAATTTTATAATTGTGTTATAGCCATTATTTAATTAGCCAAATATAAAATGGTCTTCAGGAATTAATTTGGTGGCTAAGGGCATATGTGTCATGAAATATTATAAGTGTAGATACCTTCAGGCAATTTCTGATTTGTTGACGGGACTGAATTAGAATTATTGCAACTTAAGTAGTAACTGCTATAGTTACTTTTATGGGTTATGGTCCCCATTTGTAGAGAATAGGTTTTGTTGAGTAACTGAGGAGAATAGAGGTGGATGGATAAGGAGTTGCCCATAAGGGAACAACACGCCATCAAAATTCTATCATGTTCATTCTCTCCTTAGCTTTTCATTCCCCTCTAGAGAAGCAGAAGGAAAACCATCAGACTCTATCATCTGTAATATCTTCATACCCACATACCCTTGAAAATCCAAATGGCTAATCAAGGTATGCTCTTTTTCTTCACTATGAAATCAATTGGGATTTCTCCGATCTAGATCAGGTCTATTCCATTTGGGTTTATGTATGGGCATAAACATTTTGTTATAGGAATAAAGCCCTGATCATTAGGTTTTCTGCATTCAACATAAGGGATTATTCAGAGAAATCCAACAATTGGTATCAGAGCCACCCTAATTTGATTCATGTGTGAAATTTGGTCTTATGAAGTATTTCAGTTTCTTCCCCAAATTTGGATTGATTTAGGGTTTAATGATTTAACTATGCCATGGATTGATTAGGATAGAAATTCATTGTTTTCCATGTGCATATAGATAGATTCAAAATTGAATCAATGATTTTTATGGTGTTCTTTTATTTTTGGTGGTTTTTTCGGAGAAAAATGATGTAGAACCTGCCATGTTCGTGTTGTGTCGCTATACTCTCGCCCAAGTGAGAGTATCCTCGCTCAAGTGAGAACTAAACAAAAGCATCGTCTTCTATTGCACCCAAGCGAGAACTAAACAGAAGCATCGTCTTCTATTGCTCTCAAGCGAGAATACCCTCGCCCAAGAATTTTGTTGTTGTTGGGAAATTTAAGATTTATGGGGCTTTGGTATCTTTGTGCATTGACTTTGGTTATTATTTGGTTATCCATTAAGTTGTCTGTTATTTCAAGTGAGCCAATTGAAGTAAAATGTCGCCAAAGTGACCTCTCTCATGGATATAACTCATGAGGAATATTAGATGTAAGTGTGTATGATTATTCATGCGAGTATTAATTGTTCCAAA
>NW_017717309.1:0-348 GCF_001865875.1 Lupinus angustifolius
GCCGAAGATCATACACACCTGTGATGATAAACATGTTATAATTCTACAATTTTATACATGTGACTGATGAATCAATCCAAAGAGGAATTCATCAGTTGACATGCCTTATTATAAATGTTTGATCATTACAACAAGAATACCACTTGTAGTTAATATTACTGTCCAAAAACTTGATATTAATGGTGCACTAGGTATCTTGAATTGGACATACCATTATTTAAGCACATTGATAATTTTAAGTTGTGAGTATATTTTTTAATATTTTGTCTTTTGTTCTATTCAGCTACATCAATTGCTTCTATATCTACAAATCTAAATTCGGTTTCGGTCCTTAATGGAACAAATTTT
>NW_017717310.1:0-8440 GCF_001865875.1 Lupinus angustifolius
AGAATATGGAAATTGTTCTTGGCTGCATGGATCTAGACTATGCATTAAGGGTAGCGCAACCCCCTTCTCCTTCGGAATTCAGTGCCTCTGAAGAGAGGAAGGATAATGAGAAGTGGGATCGCTCTAATCGCATGAGCCTAATGATTATTAAGCGTGGCATTCCAGAAGTCTTTAGGGGTACTATCTCGGATGAGATAAACAGTGCCAAAGTTTTCCTTGTTGAAGGGAAACATAAGGGAATACATAAGGGAAATACATTATGGGAATATCCAATATTGCTTCAAAACTTAAGGCCCTTAAGCTTGAGATGTCGGAAGACTTACTCATACATTTGGTCTTGCTTTCCCTTCCTGCCTTCATAACTTAAGGCCCATAAGCTTGAGATGTCGGAAGACTTACTGATACATTTGGTCTTGCTTTCCCTTCCTGCACAATTCAGTGAGTTTAAGATCTCTTATAACTGTCAAAAGGAGAAATGGACTCTAAATGAGCTCATTTCATTTTGTGTACAAGAAGAGGAAAGGCTGAAGCGAGAAAGGATTGAAAGTGCCGATTATGTAAGTACCTCTAAGGACAAGGGCAAAAGGAAAAACACTTCAGAGCCCAAGAATGAAGCTGCTAAGAGTCCAGTGCAAAAGAAGCAGAAGCAGTCTGATGTCTGTTACTTTTGCAAAGGAACTGGACATCAAAAGAAGAAATATGTAAAGTGTCATGCATGGCGTGCTAAGAAAGGTATATTTCTTACTTTGGTTTGTTTTCAGGTCAATTTAACTTCAGTACTTGGAAACACCTGGTGGTTAGACCCTAGTTCAACTTCTAACATCAGTGTTTCAATGGAGGGTTGCCTGAGCTACCGAAAGCCTAATTATGTTGAAAGATACTTCTACGTTGGCGATGGAAAATTGGAGGAAATGGAAGCTATAGGGCAATTTAGGTTGTTATTATGTACTGGGTTTTATTTGGATTTGAAAGACACCTTTGTTGTATCGTCTTTTAGACGAAATTTAATTTATGTTTCTTATTTGGATAAATTTGGTTATTGTTGTTCATTTGGAAACAATTGGTTCAATTGTCTTTAAATTCAAATGTTTTTGGAACTGGTTCACTTATGTTAAATGACAATCTTTATATGCTGAATACTATAGCTGATTATAGCGAAACCCTAAATGTGGAATCACGTGGTACTAAGTGTAAAATTAAAAAATAATAATTCAGGTGCATTATGGCACAAGCGCCTAGGTCACATTTCTCAAAAGAGAATTGAGCGTCTTGTGTCAGATGGGATTTTGGATTCCATTGACTTCACAAACCTTAGTGTTTGCGTTAAATGCATAAAAGGAAAACAGACCAAACAATCGAAATATGGTGCATATAGAGCTTCGACTTCAGACATCTTAGAATTGATAAATACGGATATTTGTGGGCCATTCCCTACGGCTTCCTGGAATGGTCAACAATACTTCATATCATTCATAGACGATTATTCTCGTTATGCATACATTTTTCTAATTCATGAAAAGTCCCAATCGGTGGACGTGTTCAAAACTTTTAAGGCTGAGGTTGAAAATCAACTCGGCAAAAGGATTAAGTGCGTCAGATCTGACCGTGGTGGTGAATACTACGGTAGATATGACGGTTCAGGTGAACAACGTCCAGGGCCTTTTGCCAAATACCTAGAGGAATGTGGTATAGTCCCACAGTACACCATGCCAGGATCGCCTAGTATGAATGGTGTGTCTAAAAGGCGAAACAAGACTTTTAAGGATATGTTGAGGAGTATGATTTGTCACTCTACCTTGCTAGAGTCACTCTGGGGAGAGGCACTTAAGACTGCAGCTTACATTCTTAATAGGGTGCCAACTAAGGCAACTGCCAAAACACCTTATGAGCATTGGACTGGGCGAAAGCCTAGTCTAAAGCATTTTCATGTGTGGGGATGTCCAACTGGGGCAAGGCCTTATAGGCCTCATGAAAAGAAATTGGACTCCCGTACAGTGAGCAGTTACTTTATTGGTTACTCTGAAAAATCAAGGAGCAGGGGCTATAAATTGTATGATCCAAATTTAAAATCCATATTTGAAACGGGTTCAACCACGTTCTTTGAGGATATTGAGTTTGAAGGGGAAGATAAGGTTAGAAATTTTGTCTTAGAGGAAGAATCTGTATCAATTCCAGATGCAATTCATATGGTTGCTTTTGATGAAGCAAATTTGGAACCTCTTCACATCATAGCTGATGATGCTTTCCCTGCTCAAGATGAGTTGGTAATTTATGAAGGACAAACTCAAAACCCTCAAGAACATGGACAAGAGGTGCAAGAGCCTATAGCTTTGCGTAGATCCACTAGAGAAAGGAGAAATACAATTCCAGATAACTACATTTACTTTCTCCTGGAACATGAGGGTGATGGCTTAATGGATAATGATCCATTAAGCGTTCGTGAAGCCATCCAAAGTTCCGATTCGGAAAAGTGGATTGAAGCAATGAAAGAGGAGTATAAATCCATGCAAGACAATAAAGTTTGGGAACTTGTCCCATTACCAGAAGGTAAGAAACCCATTGGTTGCAAATGGATTTTTAAGACCAAGCGGGATTCTAATGGTAATATGGAGAGTTATAAGGCACGTCTTGTAGCTAAGGAAGCAAGGGATTGACTATAAATAAACTTTCTCTCCAGTTTCATCAAAAGACTCTCTTAGGATAATCATGGCTCTTGTAGCACATTATAATTTGGAGCTTCATCAGATGGATGTCAAGACAAATTTTCTCAATGGAAACATTGATGAAAAGATTTATATGCTGCAGCCGGAAAACTTTATAACGGGAGACAAAAAGAATATGGTTTGCAAATTGAGAAAATCCATTTATGGGCTAAAGCAGATGTCTCGTCAGTGGTACCACAAATTTCATGAGGTGATTCTCTTTTTTGGTTTTGAGATGAATTATGTCGAGGATTGTGTGTATCACAAGTTCAGTGGGAGCAAGTATATTTTCTTGCTCTTGTATGTGGATGACATACTACTTGCCACTAATGATGTGGGTACCTTGTTAGAAACCAAGACATTTCTATCCAGTAATTTTGAAATGAAGGATCTTGGTGAAGCTTCATTTGTATTAGGAATCCAGATACACCGAGACAGATCTCGGGGTATTCTTGGATTATCACAAAAGAGTTATATAGAAAAGCTACTTAAAAGATATGGCATACAGGACTGTAAACCAATGGATACTTCCGTTGCTAAGGGAGACAAATTTAGTCTTAATCAATGCTCTAAAGGAAATCTGGAAATTCAGGAAATGCAAAAGATCCCTTTTGCATCAGCTGTAGGGAGTCTTATGTATGCTCAAGTATGTACGCGTCCGGATATAGCGTTCATAGTTGGGGTTTTAGGCAGATATATGAGTAGGAATGGATCATTGGAAAGCAGCCAAAAGGGTGATGAGGTACTTAAAGGGAACAAAAGATTATATGCTCACATATAGGAGATCAAACCAGTTAGAGATCATTGGGTATTCTGACTCCGATTTTGCGGGATGCCAAGATAGTAGACGATCTACTTCGGGCTATGTTTATCTGTTAGCTGGCGCAATTTCTTGGCGCTCTGCCAAGCAAACCCTTGTGGCTTCGTCCACCATGGCAGCTAAATATATAGCATGTTTTGAGGCATCACATCACTCATCATGGCTGAGAAATTTGGTCACATCACTCATCATCAGCCATATTGTTCTCCAACAAAAATAGGAGTTCAACAAAGTCGAAACACATTGACATTAAGTTCCTAGTTGTTAAGGAGACAGTACAAAGTGGACAGCTTTCCATAGAACACTTAGGCACTAACTCCATGATTGCGGATCCTCTTACAAAAGCTATCACACCCAAGGTCTTTCATGAGCATACTACTCACAAGAGTGTCCTGCAATGTGAGGATTTTTTGGTTTAGTGGGAGTTAGAATGTGTACACCTTTATTATGTTCTCTGTAATTTCAATATTATGTATGGATACTTTGTATTCAAACTTCAGTTGATTAATCATTCAGTTTGGTATTCTGTCTTTATACTTTGTACAATAAGGTTTTATGTTATTATTAAGGATCTCACTGAAGTTAAGTAGGACTAGTTGAAAATTGACATGTACATACCATATTTATGTGATTTTCATGCTACACATTTCATGTTGAATCTATGTCATTTAGTTATGTCAATGTTGGTGGTCATTGTTAAATTAGTCATGATTGATATGGTGAAATTCACTATGATTCGATATGGAGACAGAACTAATGGACGTGATAATTTGGGTATGCCTGAGTCATAATGGCAATATCTAAGCGCGCAATAAGGGTAACACATATAATGAATCATATATGTGACTAATGGGAGATTGTTAGAATTTTTGACAGTTTATGGGTCACAAATATAATTCTATAATTGTGTTATAGCCATTATGTAATTAGCCAAAATATAAAATGATCTTAAGTAATTAATTTGGTGGCTAAGGGCATATGTGTCATGAAATAATATAAGTGTATACCTTCAGACAATTTCTGATTTGATGACGGGAATTAATTAGAATTATTGCAACTTAAGTAGTAACCGCTACGGTTACTTTTATGGGTTATGGTCCCCATTTGTAGAGAATAGGTTTTGTTGAGTAACTAAGGAGAATAGAGGTGGATGGATATGGAGTTGTGCATTAGGGAACAACACACCATCAGAATTCTATCAGGTTCATTCTCTCCTTAGCTTTTCATTCCCCTCTAGAGAAGTAGAAGGAAAACCATCAGGCTCTATCATCTGGAAGATTTTCATACCCACATACCCTTGAAAATCCAAATGGCTAATCAAGGTATGCTCTTCTTCTTCACTATGAAATGAATTGGGGTTTCTTCGGTCTAGATCAGGGTTGTTCCATTTGGGTTTATGTATGAGAATAAACATTTTGTTATAGGAACAAAGCCCTGATCATTAGATTTTCCGCATTCAATTTAAGGGATTATTCAGAGAAATCCAACAGATGCTACTACAAGAACTTGTTATCTTTGTCAAGAAGGGGAAGTTCAACAACTTGAAGAAGATAGGGAAGACCAAGAACAACATCAAGTACCGAGAATACCATGCAACAGTGTGTGCCCAACCATGCACAATGGCCGATCATCAAATTAAGGAAGCTATATCACATTCTTTCACCTATTCCCCCCAATTATTTCTCATTTCTTTATTACTCTAGTTTCTTTACCCCTCTCTCTCATTAAACACACAACAATATAGTGTGTAATTGTTTTCTTATTGAAGCAACATATAAGGATCACGATTAAGGTCCATCTCTTTTCTCTCTTTCATCAGTTATGATTGGGTTGCTTCTGTCAAATAGATGGTTAAGCATCAGATGAAATTGCTTCTGGCAAATGGTGGTTAAGCGTCAGTATTGCTTCACATTCAGATTTCAAGATTGGGAGACGAAGATTCGCTCACCAGCAAGAGGAGGTATTAGAGTATATCATCGTATTCAACACAATTATTTCAAGCTTTGAATGCTTGATACATTCCAGCTTGCGGGGGAATGTTAAAATAGTTGAGTTTTTGTTAGTCAGTTTGTTAATTTGGTTAGGGATGTTAGTGTTTTCTTCCCTTTATATAGATAATTCAATATAACTTTGGAATTCAATTCAATTCAATATTCATTCAATAAATGATTTTCTCATCTTTCTTGTTTCATCAAGAAGATTGTTCATGACTCACACCAAAATTTAACAATAAACCATTTTATTTAATCGGCTAGCTCTATGAACCGTTAACACAATGAGCTAACAATATTTTGGAGTTGAGGACTTAAAGAAGGGGTTTTTTTGGTTAACCTCTACAAGTTCAATAAAACCTCATCCATTCATTAAAAATGGGTGGATAATAAAATAGTTTCACATGTTGTCAAACTGGGTGCAATCGAAAACATCGAGGAATGAAAGTGAATTTTTATTTAAATTTTAATTAAATATGAGAATAAAGTATTTCTTTATATTAAGAGATAATATATCTCCTTAGATCTATACATTCTTTAACATATGTCTTGTTTTCCTTCTCCTTAAAAATTTTCATTTTAAAATATATTATAAAAAATAAAAATAAGATACCTATAAAACATAAGTAAGTTTAAGGAGATAAGTTATATATGATATTACGAGAAAATACTTCATTCTCACCAAATAATTACATGCTAATGTTTTTATTAACAAATAATCATAACAACCACAAATCCTACTTATAATTGGATTTTTGATGAAATTAACATAGAATGTCTGTAATTTGCTGTCAACTCCTTTATTGTGATAAATCTTTGTAACATCTTCATTTTTCCATCGGTTTTCAAATTGAGATGCAAAGTATTTTTTGTTTCTCTCTTTCATAAATAGAAGGCAATTAATAAGGTTGGGTCAAGAAAGTCCTGGAATTTTACTTGGTATCAGGCGGGTGATGCTTGTATGAGTAGATTAGATAGATTCCTTCTATCTAATGGTTGGTTATCTCTTTGGCCGAATGGCTCTCAATGGGCTCTCAAACGATCCTTCTCTGATCATTGCCCTGTTATTCTGAAATATAAGGTGGTCTCTAGGGGTCCTTCTCCTTTTCGGTTTAACAACTGCTGGTTTCAGCACAAGGACTTCAAGGCTTTTGTCACTGATTCTTGGCAAGGCTCGGTGGTTACTGGTTGGGCGGCGTTTATCTTGAAGGAGAAGCTTCGCTGTCTTAAGAAAAGTTTAATCGATTGGAACAAGTCCATGTTTGGTTGCTTGGATACGCAACTGTTAAATCTGAAGGCTGAGTTAAATGATTTTGATTTGTTAGGTGAGTCAGGTGTTTTATCAGAGGCTGAATTGATGGTGAAGAAGAAGATATCGGCTGATTGGTGGTTGACTTCTCAATTGAAAAATAGTCTCCTTCATCAAAAAGCTAGATCCAAGTGGCTTAAAGATGGTGATGCTAATTCAAAAAATTTCCATTCTTGTATCAACAGTAGGAGAAGGAGAAATCAGATTCTTGGGGTTAGTATTGCTGGTCAGTGGTGTGAGGAGGAGAATGCTATACAAAACGGTATTTCTAACTACTTTGAATGTTTTTTTAAAGAGAATTCTGATTCTAGACCGAAATTGGATGGGGTTGTTTTTAAAACTCTATCGGTGGATCAAAAGAATATGTTGAATTCTGAGTTTGGGGAATCTGAGATAAAGAATGCGGTTTGGAGTTGTGCTACTGACAAGAGCCCGGGTCCAGATGGGTTTAATTTCAAATTTTTCCAGGAATTTTGGGACCTCGTAAAGAGTGATATCATCAACTTTGTGAAGGAATTCCACTCAAATGCTAAGCTTCCTAAAGGGGTCAACTGTTCGTTCATCGCTCTAATCCCTAAAATCCTAAGTCCCAACAGAATCCAGGACTTCAGACCGATATTCCTTGTGGGATCGCTGTACAAAATCTTAGTTAAGGTTATTGCAGGAAGACTGAAGATGGTTATAGCTTCTTTAATCTCGCCAACTCAATCGGCTTTTATTAAGGATCGTAGTATCCTGATGTTGTGGTAGTCATTAACGAGGTTATCCATTCTGTGAAGCGATCAAATGAAGGGTGTTTATTGTTGAAGGTTGACTTTGAAAAAGCTTATGATTCAGTGAATTGGAGTTTCCTTGACTACATGCTTTGTAGATTCGGTTTTCCTACAATTTGGAGGAAGTGGATTAATGCGTGTTTGTCTTCTACTTCAATGTCTGTCCTCATTAATGGTTCTCTGACTAAGCAATTCTCAGTTTCTAAAGGCATCCGTCAGGGGGATCCTATGGCTCCTTTCCTTTTCTTAATGGTAGTTGAAGGCTTCTCTGGGTTGATGAGACATGCTCGGCAACAAGGCTGTTTTAGGGGCTTTCTGGTTGGGAGCCATCAGGTGGAAGTGTCGGATATGCAGTTTGCTGATGATACAATGGTTGTTTGTTCTCCTCAAGATTCCAACCTTTGGACGCTGAAGAGTATTCTTTGTTGTTTTGAATTAGCCTCTGGACTAAAGGTTAATTATAAGAAGAGTCAGTGTTTTGGGGTTAAAGTCTCTGCTGATTTTTTGGAGGTTGCGTCCCTCTTCCTGAATTGCAATGTTGGGGCTTTTCCATTTTCTTATCTTGGTATTCCTATCGGGGCTAGTCCAAAAAGATTCTCGACTTGGGCTCCAATTATTGACGCAGTTTCTAACCAGCTTGCTTTTTGGAATCATAGGTTTATTTCTTTTGGAGGTAGGGTCATCCTTCTTAATGCGGTTCTTTCAAATATTCCTATTTATTTTCTTTCTCTTTTTAAGGCTCCTAGAGCTGTAGTGTCTTGTCTAGTGAGAATGCAGCGAAAGTTTCTTTGGGGGAAAAAAGGTGGTGGTAGGGGGGTTACGTGGAGTGAGGTCTGCAAGCCTAA
>NW_017717311.1:0-58979 GCF_001865875.1 Lupinus angustifolius
TAGGGGTTAGGAACATTTTGGTTTTTAATGAAGCCTTGTTATGTAAATGGAAGTGGTCTTTCCTGAATAATCATGACGCTCTTTGGGTTAAGGTTATTAAGTCTAAGTATGTTATGTTGTCTGCGCCATCGAGTTCGTTATCGGTGTCGTCTTGGTGGAGGGGAGTGTGTTCGGTGGGGCAGTCTAATACTTCTAGTAGGGATTGGTTTTCCTCAAATATTATTATTGAGGTTGGGGATGGTTCCACTGCTAGTTTTTGGGATGATAACTGTTTTGGTCAGATTCCGCTTCGTCTTGTTTTTCCGCATCTATGTTCGGTGGCTGCTAACAGTTCTTCTTCTGTCTCGGAGAATGGTGTCTGGTTTGATGGTAGGTGGGTTTGGGAGATTAAGTGGAGGAGGCCTCTTTTTGTGTGGGAAACGGCTTTGGAAAGGAATCTGTATGATACTATTAGCCCGATATCTTGTGTTGTTGGTAAAGTGGATCATCTGAGATGGAATTTAACCTCATCTGGTACTTTTGAAGTTAAATCTTCTTCTGGTGTTCTTTTAAATGCTCCTTTGCATCCTTTAGGTAACATTTTTAATTCTGTTTAGATTAATTGTGTTCCTTCCAAAGTGTGATGTTTTATCTGGAAGGTGATTAGAGGAAAAGTGGCTACCAAGTGTGAGATTCAGAAGAGATCTCTTATTCTCTCAAATGACGATTTGGGTTGTGTGTTTTGCAAAATCTACCCGGAAACCTTAGATCATTTGTTTATATCTTGTGTTTTTGCTGAAAACATTTGGAGGAGTGTTTATTCTTGGTTGGGGATGCATTTGTCATTGCCAGATAATTGCACTGTTTTTTTTCCAGGACCATATGAGCTTGCATAGGTGTAAAAAAGGGGCGAATCTTTGGTCTATGATCTGGTTTGCTTCTATGTGGTCTATTTGGAAAATGAGAAACGACGTTCTTTTTCTTCTAAGGATTTTAGTTTTGTGCATATTTTGGATTTAATTCAGATTAGATCTTGGACTTGGTTCTTGGGCAATGTTAAGTCCAATTGTTGTTCTTTTTCTAACTGGTGCTTGGACCCGAGGTCTTGTATCTTAGCTTCTTCTTAGCTTCTTGTTTGCTTGTATTAGGTTAGCACCTCTTGTACTTCTTAATATATTCTTCGCTTAGCAAAAAAAAAGAAAGTCTCGGAATAAAAATAATGTCTTTAAGTTGAGATCACATGTCCTAAAAAATCATGTCTCTCCTCGTCTTTATGCAATCAAATTACTTTAAATAATATAATTTTATTTTTATGATTGTTTTATTATTGAATAACACATTTTAATTGGTCCAAAACATAAATAAGGATGAAAACATGGACATGAGATCTTTATTCCTTTAAGCCAGCATGTTACATTATTTCTCAGCTTTTTACCCAATAAAAATGTAAGAAACCCATATATCACTAACTTTCTATCTCTCACTCGCTCTCATTAATGTAATAACTAAAGCATGCACAGACCCAAAATCAAATAAGGGATAAGTTTGAAGGAAGAAAACAACAGATGAATACTATATGGCAGGATCTCCAACAATGGAATGCAGTAAATTGCACCAGCGAGAGTTAATAGATGTACTGGAGCAGGATAGGAGATGAACATTTATAGTTTCCTTCAATTTTTTGTTTATTCTAACCAAACCAACAATCCCATGCACAGACATGTTTAATGTTTGGATCAAGAAACTAATTCTAAATCTTTCTATTATTTCCTCTTATTAACTAAGGTTATGGTAATGATTGCCTTTATCAAATTCATTAAAATTCCAAACATAAAACAACCTATATTATTATTAAAAGTATAGCATCGGGCAATATGTTAAATAACTGTAATTAAACTCGAACCGAACAATGACTCAATCAGGGTATTTTAATGAGTTATTACTTGGATTGATTGACTCAATTTACATTAACAAATCTAAAAAATTCATAATATTAACTAATATTATTTAATATTTCTATATTCCAAATTTAAAAATATTATTATACATAATAAAATAATCAACAAATAATATTTCACTATTATAAAAATTTTCAAATAAGTTGAAAACAGGACAAACAATAAATATATATATAATGCTTTAATTGCAACAAAAGTATGCATATGGATAAAATGTAATTAAGCAACGAAAGTTTTGCTATAACATAAGTTAACAAATGATAAATATAATTAAAAATTAAAAGTAAGTTAAGAATATTTGATTTTTTCATCTCAAAACGATATCATTTTAGTTTTATTAAAAAATATTTTTTGATTGGCTCGGTCGGTCCAACCATTCGAGTAATCAATTTTAGGTTTAAAACGACATAAATGAACTGAATCAATTTGAGTTTGATTCAAAACTGGTTAGATAAGAGGTTCAGATCATATGTACAGTTCATGGTTGAACTAGTCAAACTAGTCTGTTCAAGCCAAATTTTATAACACTGGGTTAAATTAAACATGTTATTTTTAATATAATATTACCATTTATATTTCTTTAAATAGTGCACTAATCATTACTCATTAAACAATAATCTCTCACTGGCTTTGACAATAATAAAAAAAGGCATTCAATTAGAATTGGGACAATAATCTCATATAATCATATACACCACCATTATCTATGCACTATTAGTCTCAAAACGTAGATACAATTATTATATTATTCATTATTTATTTATATTATTTTTAAATAATCATTAAATATTAATGGAAATAATGTAATAATATTATATAAAACTCACGTATTATTATTGTATAGATTTTTTTTTATATTTTTATTTCATAATACCAGTAATGAATATGTATCAATACTGACATTATTATCGAAGACTGCCTCTTAATAATAGATCTATTAGGACATACTTTTTATTAGTACATACGTAATGAATATGCATCAATACTGACATTATTATGGAAGACTACCTAATAGTAATGAATGAGTGTATATCCTCTCCAATATTTGATACCAATTTTTTTAAGGGTCTACATTTTTTTATTGATTTTAAATTAAATAATTACAAAAACTGAAAATTTTGCTCTCAGGTTCTAGAAGATGATCTCATTTGGCAATCATTGTTGGTGAAAATATTGAATGTTATTCATAATTGGAAAGTATTGATCATATTTATTTGCTACATAAAAGCAAATTTTTATTTGTAATACTTTTATAAAGTTGTAGTGGTAAGGGTGAGCAAGAACCAGGTTGGGTCAGGTAAGGTCCATCTCTTACCCGATCCTAAATGTTGTTTTGGTTATTTTTTGAACTTAGACTCAACCATAGATCTGAAACTATATCGACCCAATGTATATTAGGTCTGACTATAAACTCGAACCCAATCCTAGTCCCGTTAAATATAATTGTTAAATGGTTCTCACAACCATGGTACCTTCAACCTCAAGCATCAATGACTACCTCTTTTGGGCCTCTCCTATGTTTATTTCTTTTCTGTTCATATTGCTTTATTTCTTTCTCTTTATAGTTTGGGTCGGTTGTTTATCATAGCCCAACAATAGGATAGTTAGTTATCCCCCCCCCCCTTTAAGCTAGTTGTTGGAAGTTAGTTTAAACTACTTTCTATTTTCATTTTAACTCATCTTTTCCAATTGATCTCTAAAAGAAAAGATGCAATATTATAGAAGCGTTGATTCTTTCGGCAAAAAGGTTCCACTTCCTGAACAATTCTCTTTCTCTCTCTCTCATTTTGATCTTCTTCCGCTGCTCACACAAAACCAAGATGGTATCAGAGCATAATATGCTCTGATTCATCTTCAAGCTTCTCTGCCCCTTCTTCATTGGTCCTTCCATACCAACCTCTGATTATTTTCGTTCTCATCCTCCTCTATCATGGCAAGCCAAGATACCTCCCTTGATCAATACACAAATCCCTTGTTTCTTCACTCTAATGAAAATCCTACCCTTTAATTGGTTACCCCCTTATTGAATGGTACAAACTATCATTCTTGGGCCAAGGTAATAAAATTGGTCCTTGAATCAAAAAACAAACTCAGATTTATTGATGGAACCTTGCCAAAACCAAAATTGGATGACTCACTATACTGACCATGGATAAGGTGCAACACTACAGTCCTATCATGGCTACAACACTCAATAGAGGAACCAATCGTGAAATCTATCCTCTGGATGGATTCAGCGGCTGAAGTATGAAAAGATCTCCAAGAAAGGTTCTACCAAGGGGACATGTTTCGCATTGCAGAGTTGCTTGAAGATTTTTATCACCTTAGTCAATGTAACCTCGCCATTTCAGAATACTATACTCAAATCAAAGGTCTGTGGGATAAGATAGAAAATTTTAGACCCATCCTTAGCTGCAAATGTCTTACACCTTGTTCTTGTGGACTGATCCAATGTGTAAGAAACTATAGGGAACAAACCTATGTGATTAGATTCCTAAAAGGACTCAATGAGCAATATGCTCAAGTTAGATCCCAAATGATGTTAATGGACCCCCTTCCAAGAATTGGTAAAGCTTTTGCCCTGTTGACTCAACAAGAACGACAATTCAACACACCCACCCTTCCAACTTTAGACACTGACAGTAGAGCCCTGAATGCCACTTCTAATAGTGTAAACTCCAAACTAGATCCTCCACCAAGAAATCCCAGCATCTATAATAGCTCCAATTTTAGAGGCAAAGGGAGTTATCCATATAGAGGAAGGGGGACCATGCCTAATAACACAGGCAGAGGACAAAACAAATTTTGCACCTTCTGTGAGAGAACCAATCACACAGTTGAGATATGCTTCCTTAAGCATGGTTACCCTCCTGGATACCATGGCAATAAACCCACCAGAATGGCCAATCATACCACTAGCTCATCCTTGGATAGGGAACATGGAGATTACTCTGAACCACAACTGATCAAGCACACACAAGGCTCAGGTAGGACCTTCACTAAAGAGGAAGTTCAGGGAATTCTTGACTTACTGCAACAATCAAAGAAAGACAATCATGTTATCAATTCAACAGTAAACACCACTGTTCCAACCACCACAGGTAACCTTAATTGTCAATGCTTATTGGACACAGATGCTACAGATCACATTACTCACAATATAACCAAATTTTCAAATTACAAAACTATAGCACATGTGACCATCACCTTACCAAATGGAGATAAGGTTTCAACCTTAATCTCTAGGACAGTTCCCCTTACTAGTTCACTTTCATTACCAAATGTTCTATTAGTGCCACAATTTGATGTTAACCTTATTTCTCTTACCAAACTAATCACTGAATTGCAGTGCCATTTGATATTTTCTCAACACCAATGCTTAATCTTGCAGAACCATACCAAGAGGATGGTTGGTTCAGGTAGACCTCATCAAGGGCTATTCATGCTTAATCTTCAAACTTCAACACCTTTAAGATCTAACAGTTCTGTTGTTCCTAATTCTTTTTGTACAAATAATAGTAATTGCCTATGGCATTTGAGATTATGACATCTTTGTGATTCTGTTTTGTTAAATCTTGCTCAACAATTTACTTTTATTCATGTTCAAGATAAACATGTACCTTGTGATACCTGCCATCTATCCAAACAAAAGAAATTGCCTTTCAATAATAGCATCACTCATACTTTGCAGCCTTTTGAAATTTTGCATGCTGACATTTCGGGACCTCATTCAATCCCCTCCTTATTTGGTCATAAATATTTTTTTGACTCTTGTTGATGATCATACCAGATTTACTTGGGTTTTGCTCTTAAAATCCAAAGCAGAAGCTAGACCTCAATTGATCAACTTCCTAGCTTATATAGAAACTCAGTTTGACAAAAGGCTAAAGTGTTTAAGAAGTGACAATGGGGTGGAGTTCTTGATGAACGACTTTCTTGCTTCTAAAGGAATCATTCACCAAAGAACTTGTGTTGAAACCCCCCAACAAAATGGCATAGTTGAAAGAAAATATCAATACATCCTCAATGTTGCAAGGGCTCTGTATTTACAATGTCATTTACCATCGAAGCTCTGGCCAAGCTTTGGAATTTTGCAATCACACATGCTGTTCACATCATTAACAGATTACCTACCCCTATGCTCTAGAAGAAAAGCCCCTATCAGACTCTGCACAACACCCTTCCTTCATTAGAAAACTTAAGAGTCTTTGGATGTTTAGCCTATGCAACAACCCTACAAGCACACAGAACAAAGTTCCAACCAAGGGCCAACAAAGCTGTCTTTCTTGGATTTCAAGAAGGTACTAAAGGGTATATCCTATATGACCTTAAATCACATTCTATCTTCCTCTCAAGGAACATAGTCTTTTATGAAGATTATTTTCCCTTTGAACACTCCCATTCCCCAACCCCTCCTTCAATTTGTAAACCTCTTATTACTAACCCTCCACTATCTGATTCTTTTGAACCAACTCACCCTCCACCATCTCAAGCCCCTACTGATCCTACAGATAACCTCCTACATTCCAATCACATTTAACCCAACCCTACTCCACCAATTCGACAGTCCTCCAGAATAAAAAAACCTCATTCACACCTACAAGACTATCACTACTTCGTAGCAACATCCAAGGACATCCATCATGCTTCTTCAAAAGGTATGTTGTATCCTCTAAGTTCATCTATAAGCTATGCTAATTGTTCCCCCTTTTACAGGAAATTTTTCCTTACTGTCACCATCATTAAAGAGCCGTCACCCTACAAACAAGCATCCACTATACCATGCTGGCAAGAAGCAATGCATAAGGAGTTAGCAACCTTACAACTCAATAATACTTGGTCCTTAGTTCCATTACCTACAAACAAGTCCATTGTTGGCTGCAAATGGGTATACAAGACCAAGCTTCATGCAGATGGATCCCTAGAAAGGTACAAGGCACGACTAGTGGCCAAGGGATTCACACAACTGGAAGGAGTGGATTTATTTGAGACCTTCTCACTAGTTGTCAAGATCACTACTGTCAGGGTTATCATAGCACTAGCAGCTGCCAAATCTTGGTTTCTAGAACAACTAGACATCAACAATGCATTCCTCCATGTGGATTTACATGAAGATGTATATATGCAACCACCTCCAGGTCTCCTGCCCTCCAATTCTCCTCTAGTTTGTAAGTTTCACAAAAGTCTGTATGGTCTCAAACAAGAAAGTCGTGAATGGCATACCACTCTATCTACCAAGCTTGTCTCTTTAGGATATCATCACTCCTCTACAGACCAGGCTCTGTTTACCAAATCTACCACAAATTCATTCACTGCAATATTGGTCTATGTCGATGACTTAGTACTCACAGGCAACAACATCATCGAGATCAACCGTGTCAAAACAGTTCTGGACAAGTCTTACAAGATTAAAGATCTTGGCCACCTACGTTTCTTTTTAGGCCTTGAAATTGCACGCTCCACCAGTGGCATCCATCTCAATCAACGAAAGTACACCCTATCCTTACTCGAAGAATATGGAAATCTTGCATCCAAACCGGCCAAAACTCCATTTGACCTTGCTGTCAAACTTCAAATGGACAAAGGCACCCTTGTTAAAGATCCTTCATCCTATCGACATCTAGTTGGCAGATTGATCTATCTTTCCTTCTCATGACTAGATATCTCCTATGCAGTCCAACAATTAAGCTTGTACATGACCAATCCTATCACAACTCACTACCAAGCTGCCATCAAAGTTCTACATTATCTAAAAAAATCACCTTCTTAGGGTCTATTCTTCCCCTCACAGTCAACTATGAAACTATCAGCTTTTGCAGACTCATATTGGGCCTCCTGCCTTGACACACGCAAATCAATAACTGGTTTTTGCATCTTCATAGGCTCTGCCATTATTTCATGGAAAACAAAAAAACAGAACACGGTCAGCAGATCCTCCTCTGAGGCTGAATATCGCGCCTTAGAAAGCCTTGCTTGTGAACTACAATGGTTGTCCTACCTATTCAATGACCTTCATCTTCCTCTATCTCACCCAACTCCGGTTTATGTGATAATCGCTCTGCAATCTACTTAGCTCACCATCCTGTCTTCCACGAGCGCACAAAGCACATCGAAATTAACTGCCATGTCATACGTGAGAAAATTCAGAAAGGTTCATCCATCTTCTTCCAATTCATTCTTCGGATCAACTTGCAGATGCCTTTACAAAGCCCCTGGCACCAAAGCTATTCACTCAGTTTGTCTCCAAGTTGGGTCTGTTCTATATATACCGCCCAACTTGAGGGGGGTGTTAAATGGTTCTCACAACCATGGTACCTTCAACCTCAAGCATCAATGTTTTGGGCCTCTCCTATGTTTATTTCTTTTCTGTCCATGTTACTTTATTTCTTTTTCTTTATAGTTTGGGCTGGTTGTTTATCAAAGCCTAACCAATAGGATAGTTATTTCTTCTCTCTTTCTCTCTCTCTCTCTCTCTCTCATGTAATTTGACATATGAAATGATATATGTATATATATTTGTTAATTATGTATATATGATGAATTTTTCTTATAATCAATGTTATTTTCGACCAATCACGTTTCTTATAATCAATGTATATATGATGAGTAAGTGTTCATAGGACAAATCAGACCGAATCACGTTTCTCTCATGCCTAGTCCTAGTCCTAAATTTTGAACATGAATTCAATCCTAATCTTGATGAGTAGTCCCAACCATGTTAATTTGGATCTGATCATGATCGGCCCAAAACAGATGAGTATGTAGGGATGAGTCCTACTCACCTTAATAAGAGGATTAAAATTAAAGGATTTTAAGAAGAATAGAAATATTAATTAAGAAAAATAAAAACAACTAATATATACATCAAACATCTAAAGCAAATTAAGTAGCTAGCTAACACAATTTTCAACGGGACTAACAACTGGGATTAGGAAGCATGAGTTTCAAGCTCAATTCATCATCCTTTTCCAACACCAAACGAGTCTTATAATTAATTTCAGAATAATCAATAACATTATTAGATCCATACTCAGGGTGCACCCTTTTCTTGGATTGAAGTGACACCCCACAAAGCTTAGTCTTGCAGCTACTATTACCACCAGGCTTTTCAAAAATTGTAATGGAACTTCTTGATGTGTTACTTGGAGAGTTTTGCCTAGGATTAGTTGAATAATAATCATAATAGCACCCTTTAACCTGTTTATTCATTTGCCTTTGCATCATTATTGGAGCTGAAGGATAATAAGTATTGTTGTTTGGAGGAACATGCTTAACATGGTTTTGAACAAAGTAGATTATATCATTGTATAGTTTCTTCATGTGTGCAAGTTCTGACAAGAGTACGTTGTTGCTTTTCCTAAGTCTTTCGTTGTCTTCAGAAAGTGCAGTGACTGAAGTGTTGTAGTTGCTTCTTTCACTTGTTGGGGAAGTGAGTGGAGGTGAGTCACACCATATTGGTAACTCGTTCGAGTCAGTAGGTGGAGATATGCTGACTCGGTCATGAAAGGGAAAGAAACTTGGAACGTTGTTGGTTGCCAATGGAGAAGAAAGATGATGATTATGGTTCATGGTTACTTGTTGAGGCTGCGCTGTTTTTCTTCTATGGATCTCGCATAACAAGTGTTTCTCTCCTTTCTTGAAGAATTCGTTTGCAAATTCCCATCTATCTGGTACAATCTTTCTAAAACCCTACTCATAATGGTAAGAATAAAAAGTTAGACAAAATACCAAGTAAGAAATATGGTGAAAATTTGGTCCAAAATCATGTTTATAAGCCATGTTTGACTCCGGTTAATCTAGCTGAGTGTATAAAATACAAAATCTCCCAATACTCATTCCCGGATTAATCCAAGTTGAGTCGATATAAGAGTAGTAAAACTTTTTCGATAGCTGATTTTTGTATGAGATTTAAACTTAAAAACTTATGTAAGGTTTTGGAAGTGAAAAAGAATATATCTTATAAATATATTTTATTGAGTTAAAATTTTAGATAAGAAGTTGTTGTCCTAAAATATGTCACAAAACATGTATCAAACTAATAAAAACATGTTATGTCAGTTAAAAAAATTAAATATTAATTAATTTTTCTGTTTTTTTTCATTGTCATTGGTTTAAGTTAGAGTTTGGGATAAAATTTAGGATAACAGATCATTCTCCCAAGGCCTTCTAAAGTGCTAAAATGAAAGTGCATAATAACATACATGACATTTTTGCCCATAAGCTTTTATAATATAATAACATTTTTATACAAAAGATAAAACATGAACTTGCATCTCTACTGAAGATGATGGGAGATGATTATTTTACTTTTTCATGGCTTCAAAGTTTTCTTATTCCTTCATTATACTTGAAAAACCAAGTGAAAGACATATTAGAAGAAATCAAATTTTTACTCCATAAAAAAAGTTGTTATGTCCTTAAAAACTTCTAAAGATAATTAGATAAAAATATTTACTTTTGAGTTGAAGAGATGAAAGAAGAGAAAGATGAGTGTTGATAAATATACATACATATGTATTGAGTTGGCGAACGAAGCTTGAGAAATTATTGTGCTTGAAATAGTTAGAGAGAACATCTCTAGCAAACTCAGGAGGACGCCAAACGACGAAGGTGGTGTCGTTTTCACCCCAAGAGACTATGTGGTTGGTGTTAGGGTCATCAACCAGTTGGTATGTCTTGGTGAGGAAAGGTGCAGGCACTGATTTGTGAGAGTCTAGAGAGAGTAAAAGGCCTTCACTATTGTCTAGAAGAAGATCCATTGATAGAGTTTGAGAATGGGAATAGATGGAATAAAGATAGTGAGAAAAAGACAGTGTATGGTCAAAGAAGGCGAGTGGAAGTATTGGATAAAAATGTTTGGTGGAGAGAAAAGAGAGCAAATTAATAGTAGTGTTTCTAACATGATGTTGTCACTAAGTGTTCGAATGATAGTGATCCATTGATAGTGTTACAATGATACTAAAATAAAAACAGATAAAATAGTAAATATTTAACTGATATATTATGTTTTCTTTAATTTGTGATATGATTTGGGATAAAAACTGAACATATCCTTATACTTATAATACACTAAATTTTTACTCTCTCTTCTTGTCCATAAATTTTGTCCTCAACTTTAAAGAAACTTCTAATTAGAACTAAGATAAAGTAAAATTAAGAGTGTATAATAAAATATATGTGTATAAATATTACGCTATTAATATATAAATCTTTATATTTTCATGGTATAAATTTTTTTCACTCTTTACTCATTTCAGTCATTTGTGATGTATGACTTGTAAAGATTAATGCACAATTTTTTTTAGGGGTTTGTTATCTAAGAGTGTAGTAAGAATCAAAACTAAAGATAAAGAAACGGTGTTAAGGATTTTCACTAGGAGGGACTAATTTGAAAAGAAAAAGCATATAACCAGTAAAGAAAAATCTAAGACAATGAACCAAAACAATAATCTTACATTTTTATTATATTAAATATATCATTCCTTAATTTTCACTTACTTCTTTTGGTTTCTTATTTTCAAATTAAGGTTAACAAAATTGATTACTTAAACACTCAATTACTCAAAGTTGATAAATTTGTAATACTTATTAAGAGTATTTTTCATCCAATTGAGAACTCAATTGTCTGGTTATCCAGTAGTTCTGTGTTTTTATCCAAATTATTTCAAGAGAATAATTTTATCCAAATTAATTCAAGAGAATATTTGTATCCAAATTATTTTAAGAAAATATTTGTATCCAAATTATTTTAAGAAAATATTTTTTTTCCAATATTTAATATTTTAACTAATTAATGAAATATTATTTTACACCCAAATCAATATTCGCATTCTGTTTTACATAATCTAAAATTTAAAATTTCGAAACTAAAATTAGATATAATTTTTTTATTTTTATTTTAAAGAATTAATATTTTCCTTATAATAGTTTTCCCCCTCCTCGGTTATGCAGTGGGAGAATATGTGTCGTTATGTCAGTCTAGGGTGTAGCCTTTCAAGAAAAACCCGTGACTTTCTTTCTGTGTTTGAGTATTTGTTTCAGAGGCTTCTGTTTCTGACATTGTTTTTTGTTGAATTTCTGAACTCTGACGTTCGATCCCGCCCACACTTAAAACTACGCACAAGATAAGCATTGCATTAGTCAATTACGGACCGACTAAGTGTATATTATATATATTTGAAGGTAAAGTTACCCTATAGGTGATGAATGTATTTTATGAGATCTTCTCATTTTAAACAAATGTCATTAATAAAAATTGAACATTTGAATTTTTTGTATTTTAGATCTAACAAGATATTATATCACTAGACTTATATTTTGTCAATGAAATATATTTTATGCTATTATTTTTAGAGTGTAATATTTATACATTATTAGTGTAAATATTTACACAAATTGCTACATCATTCATAGTTAATTTGTATTACGTATATTTAAAAATTAATGATAATCAAATATCAATGATACAATATAAAAATCATTTATACTATCAGTGCATGTATCTTTTTCTCTTACTTTTATTATCATAAAAACAACTCTCTTTAGAAAATTATACCTAGTTTTCACTTTAATTTGTTCTTTTATTGTACAATTATTTAGACTTTAGTCTGATGTTAGTCATGGTGTTAAGTTGAATAAGAATGACTAGAACTCAAGTTCCACGAACAATCTAAAATATTCTTATTCTGTCCCGGTTAAACCGGATGGATACTCACCCAAAATATCTATTTTTATGGCCGATCAAGATTCAGGCATGAGCTACTTGGGGAAGACGTTACCATACTTCAAGCCCCATAATGCACATTTGACTCGCCATTAATGCGCCTCTGCCAAACCCTGTCACACCATCGCCTGCAAATTCTACATGCCCCTCTGACAGTTCGACAAGAGCAGGCCTACGAGGTGCCTAGAACCGGCCTAGCTTACGCCTAACATATTCCCAATATACACCTACCATACCCCTATCGTACCTACTACATCACAACCAACCAATGTTTAGGCACCACGTCATCCATCCCAAATGTTATAAATAGGGGATTCCCCATACATGAAGTATCATTAAAATCTCATTTTCTCATTTATTACTTGCATTCATTACTCTCTACTTTCATCTTTCTCATATTTACTCTCAACTACTCTCATTAAGCCTTATACTGAATTGATCGTCGGAGAACCTCTTCAAGTACCTCCACTGGCGGGTCAAAGCTCTTTTCTAACTAGTCTCCAGAAGCAAACTACTAAACCAGTTTCCTAATTCCGACCATATCCAATCAACACTAACGAACGTTGGCATCGTCTATGGATTACCTACACCATTGTGACCACTCGAAACCAAACACACCCTCTCAGTCAAGAAGAAATGGTTACCACAAACATGCCTCACAACCACCACACTCCATCCATCAATCCTCCAGCATAAATACAATCATCCCAACAAGCCATAAAAAGCCACCCTCTTGTCCCAAAACCACCCACCACTCAACAACTCCTCCAAATGATCCAAAATCAAGGAAAATCATCCAACAATAAGCCCAATTATTAGCCGCACACTGGTAACATAAACCAGACTCAAGCATCAGCCCCCCACGGTCAATTTTCGATGAGAACTAAACTGAGTCCGCCGAAGAATCCCAACATATACTCACAACCCCTCTAAACACAAAAACTATACACAAACCACCCATCCAACTATAATCCATCAAGAGCCAAGCATCCCTTAACCGAGGCAATTATGTCATCACCTTTACCTAAGCACATGACCCACCCAAGCAACATTGATCAATTCGATGGAACATCCAACCCACAAGACCACCTCGACGCTTTCGAGGTGACTATGCTTTTTCATAGGGCGACCAACCCTATCATGTGTTGAGCTTCCCCGATCCCCCCTACTCTGAAAAGCGTTGCCCTATAGTGGTTTACTCGTCAAGCAAAGAACAATTGAGGTCTTCATATACCTTGTCCGGTATTCAACAAGGACATCATGAACCCATTCGTGTGTACCTAGATAGGTTTAATACAGAAGCCATGAAAGTCCGCACCTTAAGTCCCGATGTGGCGGTGCACATACTAGTCACATGCTTGCAAGATGGCCTTTTTAGACAAGAGTTGGCCAAGTACTCTTACCTTACAATGTACGACCTCTGTTCCAAAGCCCAACCATTCATTAACCTAGAAGAAACTCGACTCACCCGACTATCCACCGATCATACTACATATCACCACCCCTCATTGGAGACCAAACGACCAAAGTTCCATAACCACCCAGAGACGATCCTCCACGACCACCTAAGGAATCCAAGTACAATGTTTACTCTCCCCTTAATGCTAGCCGCTCGAGAATCTTACAAGAGGTTCTGTCCACCCATATTGTCCAACTTTCAAGCCCAAACCGAACATGAAGTTGGGGACCCAAGACTGGTCTAAGTACTACGAATTTCATAGTATGTTTGGTCACATAACAAAGGAATGGTTGCGTGACATAATAAAAGATTTGATATAGGCAGGCCATCTGCAGCACTTTATTGTCAGGGTAACCCAACGAAGGCGGTCACTGCCATCACGTTAACCTAGCCCCCGTAGGAGACGTTCCCCTCCAAGAACTCAACGAGAATGCCTCCGAACAAGGACCAGGTAGACATGTACCATTTCAACAACCAGAGATGGAGGAGTCCGATTGATATTAATAAACAAAAGTAGTAGATCCTGTAATTTATATTATTTATCAATATGGTTTTCTTACAGTGCAGAATAACTACACTATGGTAGTGAAAGTGATTAAAAAAAAGCGACTAACAAAAGATATAGAGTAATAAAAAGTTGAGACAGAGAAAATTTAAGAGATTTAGGCCAGAGGAAGAAGAAGATCACACTTTTTCCATATTTACTCTTTACCTTTTCTTCCCCTTTTATCCCTACTTCATTCCTCACATGTAATCCTTTAATGTTGTATTGGTGACCTTTTCTCTCTAACTTCTACGGTTCAATTTGATTTTATCACCATCATCCACGTGTCCCACCTGTGTAACGGTATTTCTGTTTAGCTCATTTTCCACCCTTTGTTCTTCACTCATAACATTTCCTACCCCATAAAAATCAACCTTGTCCTTAAGGTTGAAGTTAGGATAATCCTTTATAATGAAAGACAGATCTTCCAAAGTAGTTGTAGGTTCATCTAGTCCCTCCTATTGGACAAGAACTTGAGGAATCTCAGAAACTCCACGTAGTATAATGTGAGACTATAATATCTTGAATGGTTGAATAATAGAATCAAATGCATCAGACAGTAGTGCTAGAGGAACATATTATTGTTGGTGTTCACCTTTACATGGTTTTAACAAAGATACAAGAAAAACTTGATGAATTTTGGCTATCGGAGGAAGCAACAACTTGTAATCAACTAAACCTATTTTCTCCACAATTGGAAAAGGACCAAATTATATGAGGCCCAATTTCTGGTTCTTTCGCAATGCAACTGAATGTTGTCTAGAGGGTTGCATTTCAACAAGGACAAGGTCTCCTATTGAGAACTCAAGTTATGAGTGTTTTTTGTCAACATGTTTCTTCATGTGGTGTTGAGCCTTGAGCAAGTTACTTTTCAACTGACTAAGAACTAAATCACACTACAACAATAGTTTTTGAAGCGAAAGAAGATCTTGCGGGTCGAAGGAATACTTGGTGATTGTGGGGGGGATCACGACCGCGAACTGCTTTAAAAGAGGTCATACCAATGCTGAATTGCAATGAGGTATTGTACCAAAACTCATCCCATTATAGCAACTTGCTCCAATTGTTTGGTTTGTCAACTGTGAAGCATATTAAGCAATAGATTTTAAAGTGCAAAGTGTCAAGAATTGCACTAGCAATGTTTTGTTTATGTTTTGATAAAGACAAGGAGTTAATAAAAGCTTGAAGATGACTCAACAATCAACATGCCTAGAACTCATTGGTCATATCTAGACTAGGTTATATCAATAGAATTATATTTCTAAGTAGTTTGGGATGTGTGCCTTAGTTAGTGAGTTTGGGTTAGGTAAACCTAGATGCAAGTCTCACAAGCCATTAATATTGACATATCATATTCCCGAGGCATATCATCTACTTTATTATATGTTCATGCATTAATCATACATGTTATATGTGCATATTAGGCATAACATAATTGGTAAGACATATATAAGAGTCAAGCATAACATATAAGTAGTTTACCATTTAATCATGTATTGATATATGTTGGTTAATCGATTAACATGGTGTCTTAATCGATTAATGTGTCTATTTTCTGTTTTAACTGCGTAACTGAAAATAATGGTTTGTAGAGTCAAATCTGTTTTGTATAAGCTCTGGCAAACTGCAGAAACGTGTAGCATTACATATTATTGTTTAGAAACTATTAGAGAGCATATTTTCGTGATTTACTGTATTATAGGCAGAAGAGAGATGCATGTGTGAGAAAGAGAGATTAACATGCTTAGTTCATATTGTTCATGATGTATTGCATGTTGTTATCATGTGCTTAATCTCATTCATTCTTTCTTGCATGTTTGTGCATTCTGATTTTAGATTTTAGAGAAATATTCTGCATTATATGTTTTGTATTAACTCGCATACATTCATGATGGCTTGTGTTACTTGAGTGTGGGCTAATATTTGAGTTTTCATTGTTGTAATTTGAGCATTTTAGTGCTTAGTAAAACTCTATTTTTGTATATTGTTTTGTGTTTTGGGTTTTGTCTCTTGGTGTCTTGCCACCATTGAGATTGATTGAATCTTCATCAAGGCTTGGAGGTCTTGAATTTAGAGCGAGAATCTTGGTTGAGGTTGGATCGCAAGAAAGGTTTTCTTGGGTGTTCTCTCCCCAATGTCTTTTATATTTCAAGATGTTTTAATTCGTGTTTGAAGCTTATATTTTGCATACTGATACTTGGCCATATCCTTGTTAATTGTGCAAAAAAATATTTGTTGTATCTCTGCTTATTTGTTGGTAAATAACTGTGCAAGAAGCTAATCTGGTAATTTTGTTTCTGTTACATGTTAATTGATTAAACCCACTGGTTAATCGATTACCTGGGCTGTTTTCCAGAACTGGGTTTTGGCGCGAGAAGCAGTAATTGATAACCGCTACATTTATTCAACCCCTCCCCTTCTAAGTGTGTCTAGACCACTGATACCTAAGAAGTGGTATCATAGCTAGTACGACGTGCTAGCTCAACCGTATACGTGTGATCCTAAAGGAATTAAATGGGTTCCACCAACCCCTTTGGCGGTGATGGCACATCCATTAACCATCCTTCCGTATTCAGTGGCGAGGGATACGCCTACTGGAAAGTCTGGATGAAGAATTTTATTGATGCCATTGATTCGGATATTTGGGAACCCGTAATCAACAGGCCCTTCGTCCCACTTCACTTAGTGGATCACGAACCGAAAGAAAAACCTAAAAGCTTGTGGACCGATGAGGAGCGCAAAAAGGTTCAGTACAACCCACGCGCTAAGAACATAATCACATCGGCCCTATCATATGACGAATTCTTTCGGGTATCTCAATGTCAAAGTGCGAAGGAGATGTGGGACACTTTAAAAATGAATCACGAGGGCACTATCGAGGTCAAGCGCGCCAGGCTGAATGCGCAGACACATGAATAGGAATTATTTCGTATGTTACTAAGTGAATCTATTAGCAATATGCAAAAACGATTCACTCATATTGTAAATCATCTTGTTGCCCTTGATAAAAATTTTACCAAAGGAGAACTTACTAACAAATATTTACATTGTCTTGACAATAAATGGTAACCTAAAGTAACGGCGATCATGGAATATAAGGACCTTGATTCCATGCCTTTCGCGATACTATTTGGAAAGCTTCAAGAGCACGAGATGGAGCTTGGACGCCTGACCATGCATGAAGAGTCAAACCGCAAAAAGAAAGGCATATCTCTTAAAGCTACAACATCACAACCTACTGAAGAGATAGATGATGCTGACTCTGATTCTGACATTGACGAATAAACGTTAAACCTTCTCGTACGAAAGTTTGGGAAATTCTTAAAGAAGAAAGGAAGTTTCAAGCGTTTTGCAAAATAAATAGGTGCGAGAATCAACAAGAAAAGGCAAGAATAAAGAGCGATTCACTTGCCATGAATGTGGTAAGTCGGGACACATGAAATTTTAATGTCCCACTTACCTAAAGAAAGTTGATTCAGAAAAGAGCACTCCTCGGGACTTCAAATCGAAGAAAGCTTAAATTGTATGGGATGTACCAGAGGAAGAAATGACATCAAGCACCTCGGATGAAGAGGAGACCGCCAAGCTATGCCTACTGACTATAACAGATGAGGCTTGCGGATCAGGTAGTACAAAGGATGCTGATAATAAGGTATATTCTGACACTTCATCCTCTTCTGATGATTCTCCTTCGTATGAGGTTTTATATGATGCTTATGTATAAATGCATGAAGAACTAAAGAAATTAGCTAGAATTAGTGCCGATAGAAAATGGGTAATTCTGCTAAATGATCAAAAATTATTACAACTACAAAAAGAATAAGATGAGCTGAAACTTGAAAATGAAACTTTAGATCTAATTTTTTATTATAATTCATGCGACTGGTCTAACGATAAATTATGTCAAACAACTGTCTGTGAGTCTTGTGAGGACTTGAGAAATGAGAATTTTAAACTAAATGAAAAACTCGCAAACTTACAAAGAGACAAAACCAATTAGATACATTGCTAAGTAAAACAAGAAATGTTGGTGACCATACTGGATTAGGGTATACCCCCCATTTCATAGAAATATACCATATAGGAAACATGTAGTTTGTACTAATAAAAGGTCTTATAATAAAAATAGAGTTCCTACATGTTTCTATTGTGGCACATATGGACACACCTCTTACTCCTGAAAAAGGGAGATAACTCCCTGGTTACTAACAGAAAAGGACCCAATATAATTTGGGTACCTAAAACCAGAAAGTGATCTATTTTGCAGGTATGTTTACGAACACATGGACAACATTGGTATCTTGACAGCGAGTGTTCGAGACATATGACAGGAGATAGGTCAAAATTACTACACCTGTCATTGAAGGAAAAAGGTTTCGCCACATACGGACACAACAACAAAGGGAAGATCCTAGGCACCAGAAAAATTGGCAACTCAACTATATTGTAATCGAGAATATTCTATACGTCGAAGGTCTGGAACATAATCTTTTGAGTATTAGCCAACTCTGCAACAAAGGCAATCGTGTGTTATTTGATTCTGAATGTTGTATAATCTGTGACATTTTATCTAATAATGTAAAGTTTGTCGGCTATCGTGTAAATAAAATATATAAGGTTGACCTGGAGGATATCACTTCTCTTTTCTCAAAATGTTTTATTTCAAAAGAAGATGACATCTGGCTTTGGCATAGACGGGTCACTCACATTCATGTGAAGCATCTAGAAAAATTATCTAAAAATATTTTGGTTGTTGGTATGCCAAAACTTGAATTTAAAACTCAAGATTCTTGTGACATGTGTCAAAAATGTAAACAAGTTAAGAATTATTTTGGTAAAAAGAATGCGATATCCACTATTATACCTTTGGAGCTTCTCCATATGGACTTGTTTGGACCATCACAGATCATGAGTTTTGGTGGAAGTTTTTATGCTTTTGTAATTGTTGACGATTTTTATAGATTCACATGGACCTTATTTTTGGCATCTAAGAGCGATGCATATAAATCTTTTAAATGTATAGCCAAACAAATTCAAAACCAGTTTAACCTTAAAATTGTTTACATACGATCCGATCATGGTGGAGAATTTGAAAATCATAAGTTTAATAAATTTTGTAATAAGCATGCCATCATGCATCAGTTATCGGCTCCCCATACCCCTCAACAAAATGGAGTTGTTGAGAGGAACAATCAAGTCCTAGATGAGCTGACAAAAACCATGCTAAACGAGAGCAAGGTTCCCAAAAAATTTGGGCTGATGCAGTACACACTGCCTGTTATGTGATGAATCGTATACTTCTTAGACCTACTTTTTCAGAAAGTCCATATGATATTTTAAAAGGTCAAAAAATGAATATTGCTCATCTTCATACATTCGGACACAAATGTTTTATTTTAAATAATGGAAAAAGAACTTTGGGAAAATTTCACTCGAAGGCTGATGAGGGCATATTCCTAGGGTATTCATTACATAGAAAGGCCTTTTGTGTGTTTAATAAGTATTCCATGCTAGTAGAAGAGTCTATTCATGTTCATTTTGACGAATCTTCTCCAAAAGAGAAGAGAAAGGTCTTTCCTGATGATGTTTCATGTGCACTAGAAGAAGCTTATTCAAGGGACACGAACCAGAACAATGAAGAAGATGCATAACAAATAGATCAAGATAAGCATCAGGACATGCCGATTGCGTGGAAGACCTAAAAGGATCATCCACTAGACAAGGTGATAGGTGACATATCTACGGGGGTGGTAACCCGTAGTTCTTTACGTAATTTCTGTAATTTCGTTTCATTTGTGTCTCAAATCCAGCCAAAGACCATCGATGAAGCCATCGAAGATGTATACTGGGGTATAGCTATGCAAGAGGAGCTAAACCAGATTGAGCGTAATAATGTGTGGGACTTGGTCCCTAAACCGAAAGAACATTCAATAATTGGTACGAGATTGGTCTTTCGTAACAAGCTAGATGAATCTGGCTTGATCATTAAAAATAAGGCTCACTTAGTGGCCAAAGGCTACAACTAGGAGGAGGGCATCGATTATGATGAGACATACGCTCCTATAGCCAGGCTTGAGGCCATTAGGATGCTCTTATCCTTCGTATCTATCATGAATTTTAAGCTCTTCCAAATGGATATTACGAGCACATTTTTAAATGGCTATATTCAAGAGGAAGTGTACGTAGACCATGCACCAGGGTTTGAAAACTTCAAATACCCGAACCATGTATATAAACTCAAGAAGGCCCTTATGGCCTGAAACAGGCTCCCAGAGCCTGGTACGATAGATTGAGTTCGTTCCTATTAGAGTTCGAAAGAGGTATGGTCGACACCACTCTCTTTATCCGTAGATTAGATAATCATGTTTTACTTGTTCAAATCTATGTTGATGATATAATCTTCGGATCTACTAATGACATCCTTTGTAAGGAATTTTCTGAGATGATGCAAGACGAGTTCGAGATGTCGATGATGGGTGAGCTGACCTTCTTCTTTGGGCTTCAGATTAAACAAATGGAAAGTGATATCTTCATTCATCAATCGAAATATTGCAAGGAATTACTAAATAAATTTGATATGGAGCAATGTAAAGATGCATCTAATCCTATGGCGTCCTCATGCTATCTAGATAAATATGAAAAGGGAAAAGCTATCGAGGTAACCAAATATGGTAGGATTATCGGCTCTTTATTATATTTGACTGCAAGACGCCCCGATATTAAGTTCAGTGTTTGTATGTGAGCTAGATTTCAAGCTTTGCCTAAGGATTCACATTATAGTGTTGTTAAACGCGTCATGAGATATTTAAAAGGCAACAATAAATATGAGATTATAGTATCCTAGGGATGCCTCATTATCCTTGGTAGGTTATTTTGATTCCAACTTCGCTGGGTGTGACTTGGATCGAAAGAGCACTAGTGGGACTTGTCATTTATTAGGCAATTCCTAAGTGGCATGTCATAGCAAAAAGCAAGCATGTGTTGCTTTGTCCATCGCAGAAGCGGAATATATCGTCGTTGGCGTGTGTTGTGCTCAAATCCTTTGGATGAAGCAGCAACTTAAGGACTTTAGGCTCAAACTAGAAAAGATCCCCATTAAGTGCGATAATACGAGTGCCATCAACCTTTCCAAGAATCCCATTTTGGCATTCGAGAACCAAGCATATAGAGATTAGTCATCACTTTTTACGTGATCATGTGCAAAAAGGCAATTGTGTGCTAGAATTTGTAGAAACCTCTAAGAAATTAGCGGATATTTTGACCAAGCCCCTCTCACGAGATACCTTCTATGTTTTTCGAAGAGAACTAGGAATCCTTGATGAAAAATATCTTGATTGAGTTTATGTTATTGCCTTGCATGATTATTTGCCTTGTATGCTTCAAAATGAAAATATGTTGAATGCTAGTTATTCCTAAATGATCCATGATTCAGTAAATAAGCTCTATGTATATATGTGACTGCTCAATATTGCCTTCTATAAGTTAGAAAACATTTGCATGCTTTTAAACATCCAAAATGCTCTTGATTCTGTATATCTGATGATATTTAATCGATTAAGGCCTTATTTTAATGCTCTTTGATTTTCCGCATGGAATGCAAGCACAAGGGGTTGTCCCATTTTTGGAATTGAAATATAACATTTACCCTGCTCTAGTTAGGGAATATTGTGCTAATTTTAGATACAAGGATGGGAAGTACTAGTCTATGATATCTGAAAAACTATTTCAGCTAAGTGATGACATATTCATGAATGTGGATGGATTATCGAGTAATGGTGCTAGTTTAAGAGATTGTGACTAAGTTAACAACTTTTTTGATGTTGTTGATGTGTATAAGTCGTGTTTGAGGAGACCTCAATTATATGATCAAGGTGAATTGACAAAAGCTGGGTCATTATCTGTAGAGAATAGGCTCCTGCACTATCTGATTGCATACATACCGATTCAAAGGAACAGAAATCATACACAACCTACCGTGAATGATTAATTAGCCTAAAGAGATCCTGCAGGTCGGGTATAGTGTCTCTACATCACAATCGAAGTTGCTTCCCTACAGTATTTTCATCTCGCGCTTTATTGACTATTAAAATATTGATGTCTTCGATACTATTGTAGTGGAATGTTCTGATAAAGATCACTTAATTGGTGAAAGTTTGACCCACAAGATGGGCATCTACAAGAATGGCAATACTTGGCAATACCATGAGGATTTCAACACTGTGAACCTCGACCCATCTGGTGAGGATGATCAAGATGAAACACATGAGTCGAATGGTACAACTCAGGGGGAGTCTTCTGGAAATGCAACACGAGAACCAACCTTTGGACAAGCTCTCTTGGATGTTATAGAACAGCGGTTTAACATCGGGATGGATCTACATTTTCAGTCTTTGAAGGGTACATACCATACTGATTTGGAGAACTTTGAATAGCGTCAGATTGCCTACATAGATAATCATTATCAATCCTTGAGGAACTTCATTCAGACAACTGCCGATTCACAAAGCAAGAGTTTGTGTGTCGAGTTCAACAAGTTGAGCACCCTCATCAAGGGTGGTGGTGGCACAATCATAGCTGACGATAAAAACCCTCCATCTCATCCCTAATTAGGAGACCTTAGATCCTTAGGTTTATCTTTCCTAGTTTATGGATTATGTTGATCCTTGCTTTCCTCTTGAGAACTTCATTTTCTATTTTGCTTTTGCATATGGATTGTAATAGATAACTACTTCTCTTTTACTAAATTTGTGTTGGTATTGTGCTTAGTTGTACCTTGTTATTTACATTTGGAAGTAACGCCTTACTGTTTTCAAATTGTCTATTTCATGCTTAATGGTTAATTATGTCGTAAATAGTATGGATTTATGTTTAATGGCTCTTGATCATGTTTGGTGTATGTACCCCTATTGATTGATTAAGCCTGATTTTTACTATTCAATTATATCACTACTTAATCATTCCATGCTTAATTTGACTTCACATAGCCTCTCATGCCATTAAATCAGTTTTGTCACTGTTTACTGTCAATTTAATCAATTATGCTCTGGTTTGAATCGATTAAATCATGTAAAAATGAGCATTTGGCAATATTCTTACAGTAGGATGATTAATTAAACGCCCAAAATTAATTGATTAATTACAGTTTGTCTTAACTATAATTTCTCTTCTGACTTTTGACTAGAATTGAATATTTGTATCTTTTTTATAATGTCAAAAAGGAGAGAAAGGTTGCTTGTTGTGTTTGATGTATTTGCAGGTTGTAATAGCTTCCGTAGTAATCATTGCTTACCTAAGGGGGAGAGCAAGCGCTTTAACTTTGAATTCACAACCACTATGCAAATGTACAACATCGTCAAGCTATTTCATCAAATTTAATGTGGTATTTGATGTGGTGTTTGTCATCATCAAAAAAGGGAGGTTGAAAGTGTGAAGTATCAAGGATTGCACTAGCAACGTTTTGCCTATGTTTTGATGAAGACGAGGAGTTAGTAAAAGCTTGAAGATGACTCAACAATCAACATGCCTAGAACTCATTGGTCATATCTAGACTAGGTTATATCAATAGAGTTATATTTCTAAGTAGTATGGGATGTGTTCCTTAGTTAGTGAGTATGGGTTAGGTAAACCTAGATGCAAGTCTCACAAGCTATTAATATTGACATATCATATTCATGAGGCATATCATCTAGTTTATTATATGTTCATGCATTAATCATACATGTTATATGTGCATATTAGGCATAACATAATTGCTAAAACATGTATAGGAGTCAAGCATAACATATAAATAGTTCACCATTTAATCACGTACTTAATCGATTAACGGGGTGTCTTAATCGATTAATGTGTCTGTTTTCCGTTTTAACCGCGTACCTGAAAATAACGGTTTGTAGAGCCAAATCTGTTTTGGTATAAGTTCTGGCAAATTGCAGAAACGTGTAGCATTGCATATTATTGTTTAGAAACTATTAGAGAGCATATTTTCATAATTTACTGAATCTTCACCATGGCTTGGAGGTCTTGAATTTAGAGCGAGAATCTTGGCTAGGACTGGATCGCGAGAAAGGTTTTCTTGGGCGATAACGATAGTCAAACCAAGGATAGAGGTTCTTGGAATTCAAGAAAGAAGCATCTAGACTCTTGTAATTGAATTGGTATATGTGACAATACAAAGTTTTCAATATAGTGAAGAGAAATCTCCCAAGATCAGAAGGGGATGCCTGGATGTAGTTTGCAAGTGGACACGCAAACGAACCAGGATAAAAATCCTATTGTGCAAGTTGTTCTATCTCAAATCTCTTTTATATTTCAAGTTGTTTTAATTTGTGTTTGATGCTGATATTTTGCATACTGATACTTTGTCATATCCTTGTTAATTGTGCATAAAAATATTTGTCGTATCTCTACTTGTTTGTTGGTAAATAATTGTGCAAGAAGCTAATCTGGTAATTTTGTTTCTGTTACGTGTTAACCGATTAAACCCACTGATTAATCGATTACCTGGGTTGTTTTCCAGAACTGGGTTTTGGTGCGAGAAGCGGTAATTGTTAACCGCTACACATATTCAACCCCCTTCTAGGTGTGTCTAGACCACTAATAGCTAACAAGATTGAGGGTGATATGTTGTGCTCATAGCCAAGGTAGTCTCACTAAACTTAAACAAGTATTGCCAAAATTTGATTGTGAAAACTTTATCACGGTCCGAGACAATTTATTTTGGCATCCCATGTAATCTAACAATGGAATGCATAAAGAGTTCAGCAACATTCTTGCTAGAATAATCAATCTTGAGTGAAGCAAAATTGTCATATTTAGACAAGTGGTCTACTACTACCATAATCACTATAAAGCCATTGGAAGGAAGTAATCCAACAATAAATTCCATCCCCATATCCTCCCATATTCTATGTGGAATCGGTAGTGGTTAAATTATTCCATCGGGTAATGCAATAGTGGTTTTGGCTTGTTGACATATCAAATATTGTTGCACAAAGGTTTTAACATCATTATGCATATTGTGCTAATAAAATTGGGAAGAACCTCTAGCCATCGTCCTTGCCATTCCAACATGTCCTCTAATAGGTGACCTATGGAATTCATTCAATACTTGCTGGAAAAGAGAGGTTTGAGAGAAATGACCAACCTTTTCTTCCAATATAACAATTGGTCATGAACAGAATAATTAGGATGAGGGGAATTTCCTTGAGTACATAAGTAAAGTATTTGTGATAACTTGGAATCAGCAGCAATAGCTTCACGCACTTTAGGAATGATGCCCCAATGCGGTTCAGAAATAGCCATAAGGAAGGATCTTGATAGTGCATCTATTGTAAGATTTTCACAACCAAGTTTGTATTTAATGGTGAAATCTTAACCAAGGAATTTAGGGAGCCACTTTTTTTTCTCTGGAATTTGGATTGCTTGATCAGTAAGACTACACAAATTCTTCTGATCAGTCTTGATAATAAATTTATGTCCCAACAGATAATGACGAAATTTAGCTATTGCTTCTGTAATGGTGTAGAACTCCCTCACATATGTTGATTGTTTCTGCATTTGAGAAGATAACGTTTTGGAGAAAAAGGCAATGTGATGATGTTCTTGACTAAGGACAATACTAATGTTAGTACCAGAGGTGTCAGTTCCAAGATGAAGGTTCTAGTAAAATTTTGAAGTGCCAAAGCCTCAGTAAATGCTTGCTTTAGATGTTGGAAGGCTATAGAAGCTGTCAAGTCCCAATGGAAGTTGTCTTTCTTTACGAGATTAGCCAATGGAGAAGCTAGAGTCACATATCCTTTAATAAATCTGTGATAATACATTGTGAGTCCAAGAAATCATCGATGTTGCTTAAGGGATTTTGGTGGTTGTCAATCTAACACAGCTTTGATCTTATTTTGATCAATAGCCACTCCATTACTTGATATTGTATGACCAACATAATCAATTTTCTCCAATCCAAATTGACATTTAGATCAATTGGCAAAAAGGTGGTGATGTTGGAGTATGTTCAGGATAACTTCTAAGTGTTGTAAGTGGGTTGACGAAGAAGGACTATACACCAATATGTCGTGGAAAAAAACTAACACATATTTTCTCAACAACCCTTGAAACACTGAAATCATCAAGCTTTGAAAGGTGGTTGGTGCATTGGTGAGACTAGATGGCATGATAATTCATTCATAATAGCCTTGGTGTGTCCTAAAAGTTGTTTTAAATCTGTCCTCGGACGACACAAGTATTTGATGGTATCTAGAACGAAGGTCCAACTTAGAGAAATACTTGGCTCCCCATAATTCATTAAGTAACTCATCAACGATTGGGATTGGAAATGTATCCTTGATTGTGATGGTGTTAATGTCCGAAAATTAGTGCAAAAACGCCATGCCACGTCTTTCTTTTTTACCAACAAAACTAGTGAAGAGAATGAGCTAGTGCTAGGAGTGATGATCCCCTCTTAGAACATTTCATCCACCATGTTCTCGATTTGAGCCTTCTGGCTATGAGGATATCGATAAGGACAAACCGTAATAACATTGCTACCTGGAAGTAAGGGAATAACATGGTTGTGAGATCTGTTCGAAGGCAGGCCACAGGGTTTGTCAAACACCTTCCTGTAAGTGGGCAACAACAAGGACGGATCTGGATGAATGTCCTCAAGTAAGTCAAGCCATTTATCCTGAGGAACGTCTTGTGACACAAGTTGCACAACATAAAATTCTGCAATAGCATGAGCATTACACATTCGTCTTATATGGTAAAATTGGGCTTGACCTGACAATTTAGATTGAACACCTGGCAATGTAATAAATTCCCCATCCAAATAGAACCTCAATGTTAGAGTGTTATAGTCTGATATATGGGGACCTAATGTATCAAGCCAGGCAGCCCTAAGACCACATTTGCACCAGAAACAGGGAGCAAATAAACTGGCAACCTGAGATTGTGCCCTTGAACGGAGAACTGGACATCTTTGACCAATCCCTCAACCACTAAATAATTACCATTTCCAACCATCACCTGAAAAGTAGGAATTGGCTCAATATTTAACTTTAAATAGTGTGCCAAACGTTGTTGTAAGAACTTGTTTGAACTCCCACTATCAAGCAGAATTGGAACAGTTACACCATGAATAGAATTCTGAAATCGCATAGTTCCCACTCTAGGGGATTCGTGTAGAGCATTAAAGGATATATGATGTTTAGGGTTAAATTGAACCTCTTGTGTCAATACTAAGTCAGGTGGGTTGGATTCTAACAGTGGCTGATCCACTCATCCATTTCTTCCACTTGAAGTAATATGTATTGTTTGTTTGGACAACAGTGTGTAAAGGAACAATTTTCATCACATGTGTAACAAAGACCCTTCTCACATCGTAGTTGCATTTCAGCTGGAGATATCTTTTTGACAATAGACAGTTTTGGTGGATTGGTAAATGGTTTATGGGAAGGTGTAGGTAGGATGAGAGGAAGGAAATTGGTTTTTGTGTTTGTTGGTGTAGGTGGGTGGGGGTGTCTGGAATAGTGTATGGTCAAATATGGTTTGGAGAGAATGTTATATTTTTCCTCATAAAGTTTAGCAAAGGCCACTGCTTTAAGAAGAGAATGAGGATCATGTACAATTACATCATGGCGGATGTCAATTTTTAACCCACTGATGAAGCAATCTAATATAGCATCCACAGAAGTTCTGGAAACTCTATTAGACAATGCAGTAAATTCGAGATGATAATCATTAACCGAACCTCCTTGAGACAACTTAAACATGGTTGAATGTGGACATTTAAGGGGAGATGGACCAAATTCCAACTCTAATGCTCTAGTAAAAGCACCCCATGATCGGAATAGATTATGCCGACTCATCATCTGAAACCAAGGCACCACCTCCTTGTCCATATGCACCGAAGCAATTGTCAAACGTTGGGGATCCGGAATGGAATAATACTGAAAAAATTGTTCAGCCTTGAATATCCAGCGTAATTTGATAGTTTAGAAACATCAAAACGGGGAAAATCTAATTTGATGTTTTGGACCTGAAATGGTTGTGTGTTCCCCACAATTAAATTTGAGTTCGAACTAGCCATGGTTAAATTCTCGAGAGTTGCTTCGATATGTGTAAATTAGTTTGTATAAGACTGATCCCGTTTTTCCATGAGTTCCAAAATATTCTTGACGTTAGAATCCAAATTCTTCATGCAAGTATTGCAGCCATAGTGGAAAATGAAAGCATCAATTGTAAGGGAATGAGGGCACAATAAACAAAAGCAATATATCCTATAATTTATATTATTTATTAGTATGGTTTTCTTACAGTGCAGAATAACTGCACTGTGGTAGTGAAAGTGATTACAAAATTGTGACTCACAAAAGATATAGAATAAGAAGAAGTTGAGACAGAGAGAATTTCAGAGATCTAGGCCAGAGGAAGAAGAAGATCACACTTTTTCCATATCTACTCTTTACTTTTTCTGCCCCTTGATTTCATCACCATCATCCATGTGTCCTGTGTCCTACCTGTGTAACAGTATTTCTGTGTAGCTCATTTGCCACCCTTTATTCTTCACTCATAACATTCTTCTCCAAACCCTCACGCCCAAATATAAGGACAAAATGAAATTCCAATGTATTCTGACCAGTGGTTCCTTTTCCGAATCAAAGAAAAGAATTACAGATTTCTTCATCAAACTTATCCATTTTTTCATCATCGATTCCAAGGTTATTTATCCTTATCATCATTTCTTTTCTACTTCATTTCTTCATCAAACACATATAATTTGCAGAATGCATCGAGGAACTTACTTCAGCATTAATTTTTACTAAGTCAAAGTCTCATTAACAATGACTTAAGTTCTTAACAGCAGAGAACTTGATGTTTCTGTTTTAAAGTACATTTTTCGTTTGTTATTTGCATAACTGTATAGGATCTGTGAGAATACCTGCAGCTCTTTGTGGTGTGGTTGGTCTGAAACCAACTTTTAGCTGCATACCTCATTCAAGGTGAGTATCCATTCTTGTTTATCATATTTAAATATTGAAATGACTACACTGATTTATTAGTATCATCTTCTTCTGTGTTCAGTGTTCTTCCTCTGTATTGGACAGTTGGAATGGTTGGAATACTTGCGGCCACTATTGAAGATGCATTGATCAGGTTAGTACTCATTTATATGATATATTTTCTTCAAAGAAATTCTAAGATTTATTTTATTGTTTGGAATACTTCATGTGTTCCTCTGTATTTTTGTTTGTTTTTCCTTTTGCCAGACGATGGTTGAAAAGACTCGGGATTTGTTTTAATTAGTACAACTATTTAATTCTAGTAATTGATAGGAAACCATAATCTTGAATTATGCATCCTAGTATGTGTCTCACTGTTATCACATTCACAGACTCATTGAATTTGTTTCATGCACCTAACATGCTTTCTTTATTTAATTTGTCCAAATTCTTCCAGATTATGTTTGGAAAATACAAGCTTCATTTCTGGTTCATTTTTGGGTTTTCACTCCACATTTTACTAACAATATCATTAAATCCCAACAGGAAGTACTGAGAGCTTTGTGGCATTGTTCCTTCCCCCATCTCTGGTAATATTTTCTTCTTTATTATACATAAACATATATCATAATTAACTATTGGAATTTCTAATTGTTCTTATGATCCTTAAAAGCAATAATATTTTCAGAATCTCATTGTTTAGCTACATATAAATATGTTATTCATTCATTAGATATTGAAATTTTGTCTTAATAATACAAATTCCGTAAGACCACACCTTGGCTTTAACCTATTAAGTGTTTGATAAAACGCTTCAATGGCTCATACATATGATAAATAGGGTGTGAATCTTTCGATCGAGCACTTGGGTTTTTCTAAATTTGAGAAATCAATTTCACAACGTGTGGAGGAGATATCAATTGTTTTCATCTACACAAGGTATGTTCATTTATCCTTATTGTTGTTATTTTGTTGTTTTGCTTTGGTTATGTTTATGCCTTTTATTTCCCATGCTAGTAGGTATAAAATGACATAAGGTCGTAGTCTATAAGCATCCAATATGAGCTTAGGTCATTGAAATAACACATTTGCTTGTTCCAAGTAATGCATGTTATATGTCTCATTGGTTCTTGCATAAATATCTACTTGCGTTACCTTAATACCCTAGTATAATGAAATAGGTTGTTCTTCACAACAAAAGGAACATCATGTTTTTATTAACTTTTGAGCAATTGAAGTTTGCTTAAAATTTTCAATTGAAAGGATGAAGGGTCATATAGCATTCTTTGAATTAATAGTTATATTAGGTCTCTTAATCATTTTCTAGTTGTGAATTGGGGACTTGAGATGGAAATACTGCTATAGAATGCAAAACAAGCACTACTGGTGCAAGAAGCTTGTCCATTTCTAGTTCTGGTTTTAAGTGTTCCTTTACATTGTTGAAGTAATTATAACATGTGCACTTTATCTGAATAATTTATTCTGAAATAAAAAAACTTTAGTATTTATCATGTGAACATAGAAATAATCTAAAACTCTGGTATTATTTTCCCAATTGTATCTTAGAGATCAGAAGAATATATCGGATTACTGTAGTTCTTTTTCCAAGTATTCAAACTGAAAGCCCTTTCTTGTTTGAGTACTTAATTAAGAAACTTTATGAAAAATAAAAAATGTATTATATTTAAAAAAACATATTCTGTCTTTAAATATACTTATGCAGAATTGATGAAGGCAATCGTTCATAATTATAGGCTATCTTGCCATTTTCTGTAGTTTAGAAAGGTGCTTGAGTTGATAGGATGAATTTTCATTTCACTTTTTTTTCATGATCCTAGCACTTCCCTTTTTTTTCATAATCCTAGCACTTCCCTTTTTTATGTGCCCAGAACTACCCATAACCCAAACAGAGTGTGAAAGAGTATAAGAAGATTCAGGACCACTAGGCAGGCATCAACACTCATGCTTAAGTCCCATAATGATATATTTAATCACCCCACCAATCGGAAAATGAAAAGGGTGGATGAAAATTCAATTAAATTGTGTATACTACTCTCCAGAATATTATCTGGCTACAAATTCTCAATGTTATTTTGCCTACATGTTAGTTGTTAATTGTACATGCTTAGTTAGTGTATACAATGATACGGTAATTATCAATATTTTTTTATTGTTCCAACTAAATGTTTTTATTTTATTATTTTAAGCAAATGATGATGCAAGTATGCCCGATACACATTTGATTGCAAGATGATCATAAGGAGACAGCAACATTTAGAATATTTATTATTATTTTGTTTTTAAAGTGTCATATGAGACTACTTTCAGTTTTTTTGAGATTTTATGATGTATTTGGATTTATAATGAATGATGAATTATAACTCTTTCAACTATGATACACTACCTTGCTAATTTGTAACGAAATTTTGTTATTGTTAAGAACATTTGTATTTAGTATTGTATATTTAAATAATAATTATAAATATATGAGATTAAAGTTGTTAAAATTATGAAATTAAATTGACATTTAAATCCTATAGAAATACATAATAGTTACCTCTTCCAGTAAGTCTCTATATGTTATTTCGAGTTGTGCAGGATGAAAATCTCCACAATTAACATTCTCAAATAGTGGAAGTTTAAAGCCTTCCTGGTAAACATTATAAAGACATCCTCAAATAGTGGAGATTAAAAACATCCACAAATAAACTGTTACAAATGTACATATATCATATGTCTTCTAAAACCTCCATAAAACGCTTTTAGCAATAATAATTGTGGAGGTTTTCGAAACTTCTGCCGGTTATATTGTGGAGGTCAAAAACATTCGCTAATTTCATAAAAACCCGCCATTAAATACAAAATCTTTTGTAGTATCGAAGGATGCTTGCTACTTCTAAAATCATGAGCATATGACCGCATCCCAAAGGTAAATATTTTTTCAATTTGTTTCAAAGTATATAAATTTATATTTCAAAATATTTATTCCAACTTACATACTAACTTCATATAACTTTACATTTTAGGTGGTCGCAACATCTAATCATCACTAACATTCTTGGTCATGCAACCAACGTAATACGGTCAATGTTGGATCACTTGCACATTGATTAGGTAATTTATGTAATTTGTAGTATATATTATTTTTTGTTATTAATTCATTACTAATTTATTTTTATATATCAGTTTGTTTGGAACAATGTTGTGATAATCGAACCAGACATCAAAACGAAAAAAGGTCACGTATAGGTTCTAACTGGTTTAACTATTCGGTCGGACTGGACAACATCATAATATCATGTATATATAATATAATTAATAAAAAATTAAATAACACATTTATCAATAGCATATTTTGTATAATGCATATACATCAAAAACCAAATATAAGTATAACAATAAATTAGTATACAAGTGACAAATTTATTATTTTAGACTTTTAAAATAAATTGATAAAAGTTGCATATTCCAACTAATTCCAAGTATCAACATACATGGTACGATAAATAATACAACAAAAAATGAAAAAGGAAAAGGAGAGAATAAACTCTCTAAAGTCTCTTTTCTCTCTAAAGCATATTTTCTCTCTCTTAACACTAAAGTCTTTTTTCTATGTAACACTGGAAACAAAAATAACCATAAGAATGGTTTAAGTATCTCTTTCTTTAGTTTGTGCAAACTTAACTTCATTTAGACAATGGACACATGACGTAGAGTGTTGGACGACGACATCCAACGGTTGATAGTAGACAATGGACGATCGAGAAGCGTTAGACGACATATGGCTAACGATAGTTTTGTTTGGAGCTTTGACAATATGTTTGATTTGTTTCTATAGGGTTCCATTTGACTGAGATTTATTTTAATCTGTTTCTTTCTGTGTGAGATCTATTTTCATCTCTTTCTTTCTAGGTGAGATCTATTTTGATATATTTCTTTATGGGTGACATTTGTTTTCATCTGTTTCTTTCTATGTGAGATATGTTTCTTTTTGTTTTCATCTGTTTCTGAGTGAATCTGTTTTCATTTGTTTCCTTCTAGGTGAGATTAGTTATGATCCATTTTGGCTTCTAATTTTTTATGTCATTTGAACTGTCTAGCCTAATCATTTGGGTAATCCTGGTTTAACACGGTTCAACTGGATTTTGCACGACCAGAAAAGGCGTCCGACTAACTGGTGAAAGGAGTTGCTTCCTATAGCGAGTTACGGTCAAACCGGTCGGACTGCCCGGTCCAGTCCGATCTTAATAACCCTGGTCTGGACCCCATATAGGAACATTACCTTTGTGGGCTAGATACCATATATAGACCGAGCACGTGTACCACTCATATGCTTTGCACTTATTGAGTGGCATGTTACTGATCGGGTTATGAAGCAGTTTGGTCTGCAATAACTCATCTAACAAGATCCAATCAATCTGGAGAAACAACACAAATGGAACTATGTGGGGAAAACGACTACAACTGGCCACAAAAGTATGACTAGTGGATTCAAATATGAAATAACCGGGAAAACTATGTGGTAAATGGTTTTCGCAATGACCAGCCTTTGTATCACTACTTATAGTGTATGCAGTGGTACTTACAAAGGACTGGGAAATACATCTCTCCAGACAGAGCATAATCGGTTGAATCGGTAAGTATTAATTTTTCTATTTGTAATTTATATTAAATTTTAAATTGATATTCATTATTCTAATATTTTTCCAACCTTTTTCCAGTACAATTTTATTAGAACGATTCAAGATCAGTGCGCTCCTACAAACGTGTTTCCAAATCTCATGCAGATACTAAATGACGTCTACCTAAACTGCAATGAGATAATAGAAGTGTTTGTTCAACTACTTCCAACGGCCTTCTCCTCTACTACTTACCAAACTCCTCCTACATGACAGTTTGATATGTCTGCTACACCTGAGTTCCCGCAGCATTAAGAGAGTCAAGCTCAGACAGATACTTATCAGCAGACATGTACTGAAACTCCTGCTCCTCTACAACAACAACTTTTCGGGTTTGATGTTTTGGAGCAATAGGTGACTACTCCTTCTCCCACTTCTCATCTTTTTCACAATTTCAAGAAATGTCATCAATGTTTGGCACAACTTTAAATACTCCATTGTCGACATTCAACTCTCAACAATATTATCAATCGACAATGTCTTCACAACCTGAAGATGATGACGAAGATGATGACGACAAAGATGAGGAGGAGCCACAACTAATTAGATGTGGAAGTGGACAAGCAAGACAATGTCAACCACCACAACAACAACTAAGAGTTCAATCACCTCGAAGGAGGAATGCACCTAGTTATGGAATATCATCTCATAGACATCATTAGGAATTTGTATTTTCGTTTTGTTATTTTTATAATGTTATCATTTTTCAATTCGTACTAAAATTATCAATTTCATTTCCATAATTTTGTCTTATTATTTTAATTCATGCATTTTATTTTTAAACAACTAAAATAATAAATCTTAAATAAAATCAAACACTCTAACTAAACTCCTTAAAACTAACACTTTAGTAAAATTATCAATTTCATTTTACTCTTACTATTTTAATTTAAACCTATTATTTTTATACATCAAAAATCATAAATCTTAACTAAATTCAAAAACTCATACTAAACTCACTAAAACTAACTCCTAAACCAATAAATAACCCTAAATTACCCATGTAAAAGGAAAATTTTAAATTCATCATGTCTCATCCAAACTCGTGTTTCTAATACACGACTAGGGAAATCGTGCATGACATACACCAGTTCCATGGAGGAGAGAATATGTAAGAATGACTATGGAAATCGTGCATGACATACACCAGTTCCATGGAAGAGAGAATATGTAAGAATCGCGTTCCTCTAATGCACGAGATCACAGTGGAGTCACGTTGCTGGTCCATGACTTCCCCAAAGTCGTAGATCTCATCTACGAGTTCGATAAAAACTACACTACTTCCATAAATATTTTCAAACATGTACTAAACATGTGACAGTATAGTCAAACTATACTATCCACGTAATCTTTATGTACATTGTGTGCTAATTTCTCCCTAACAAGTGACAACAACAACTCACCTCTCCAACTCTTCCAATATGTAAGAAAAAGTTAATATTTCTTTATTGACATTATATTGTAATAACAATTGATATTTTAGAATTATTCATCATTAATATATTGATTAATATTAATCATTAATAATATATATGAAATGATTAATGATATTCTGATGGTAAAAATGATTTTAAGGAGAAATTAAAAACTTTAAAAATATTGGGTTATATGTATATAGAAAAATTTAATAAAATCTTGATAATACATTAAAAATTGAGTAAATTATACTGATACTTTTGAGTTTTATTGAAATTATATAAATCACTCCTCATTTTTTTTATACCTTCAAAAAACCATAATTTTTATACTTTCATTACACTGACCACCCTGCATGAAAAATAAGTATAATTTTTTTAACAAAAAATGTGATAAATGCAATTAAGTTAAACAAAACATTGTATATTGTGGAGACAAGTCCAAATAATATACAAATCAATGTATCTTTATTATTTTTGGTTACAAAATGCATCAACAATTCTAAAGAGATATTGTTTAAGTCGCTCTTATATATATCGTAACGAACCAAAAATAATAATGAGGTATCGACTTATATATTAATTGGACTTCTATCCACAATATACTATGTTTTGTTTAACTAAATTGCATTTTTTGCATTTTCTATTTAAAAGATTACACTTATTTTTCATGCAGGGTGGTTAGTGTAATGAAAGTATAAAAATTAAGAGAGTTTGTGTAGGTGTATAAAAATAAGGGATAATTTGTATAATTTCACTAAAATTCAGGGGGTGTCAATGTAATTTACTCTTAAAAATTTAATTCTATTTAAAATTTAATTATAAATAATAGCATCAAAAACTATATATATTTATCTCTAAATATAACGTGTTATATATATTTTTAGACAAGTTTTTCTCATTTTATATTATAATATATATCCGGTTACTGCACAGATGTTCCATTTTAGGTGGTGTACTGGTGTTATTCTCACTACCAACATGGTTCAGTTTAAAGAAGGAATAAAACTTTGACCGCAAAAGAATAGGGATGTTGGAGTCCCAATAAATTCACTCAAGCCGATGATATCGTGAAAGAAGAAGAAGAAAGCAAGCTGGCGCCAATAAAAGAGAAAGAAGAAAAAAGAAAGTACAAAAACAGCTTTATGGTGTAAGATAAGGATTTTGTCTTAAAATATATCTCAAACAATGTCTCAAATTAATAAAAATATATTATATTAATTAAAAAATTAAATATTTATCATTTTGGGATAACATATCCTAATCCTATAGGGAATAAGAATGAAGTTGGGTAATTGAGGTGAAGTAACACTCACTCTTATACACTTAAGTAGTTTACATATTCTTTTGGCATGTACACATGTCTATACGTAATTAAGGCAAGTTTTGGTATAAACTTAACATTAACAAAATTGTTATTTTAAGAATAGTTTCATGTAGCTTAAAATTTGATGGTATCGTGAAAAATGAAAGATAAAAAGTAAGTCGGAATAAAAATAGTTTTATTTATGGTAGAAGAAGTTGTATGAGTTTAAATGTTTAAATAACACTGCAATAATATATATTAATTATATGCCAAGATTTTGAATATCTGTATATACAACTTTATAGGATAACTTCAGTTTATACATTGAATATCAGTATATATACATTGAGTTTATACAACTTCAGTATATATGCCCAGATTTTGAATATCTGTAGATCTCACTTTGTTTATGTTTATTGTAGCTTGTGTAGTGATTGATTTTCATGTCACTTAATCTTAGTTTATGTTGAAAATGGCAGTGTTGAACATTATTTTTATGAAATTTTTGGTTTTAGGGTATTTCACTGCTAGTTTTGAGACATTATTTCGTATTTTTTTTCTCATTCAAAAACAAATTTTGGTCTTTATTATTGTGATTCTGAACATGATTATTTTTCTATTGGTGGAGGCGTTAACAATTCCACCTTATGGATTTGAGTGAACATGCTTTTAGAAATATTGAAGAAGGGATAATACTTGTCCCATTTCTTGTTGTCTTCAGTATTTGATTTGACGTTTGTTTATAATAGGATTCAGAAATTGATTTGTCATTGGGAAAGATGGAACATGAAATCTTTAGAGGTTTTTTAATGTGTAAAGGTTGTGTTTGCATTATGAGATGTTATTCCTGTATTTTGCTTCAAGTGTTTGAAGAAAGGAAGTGTGTCATTATGTGGTCCTGGATTCAATTTATTAAACATTTAACCGCAGTTGTTATTATTTTTCCAAAAAGAACTTATTTCCCATGGTAGGTAATATTTGAAGTTTTACACAACAATAAATTGAATTGTATCCCTTAATTATTTGGAAGAAAAAAAAATCTTATTTTTATAAATATTTTACCTCAAGCAATTACTCTTGATTTAGATTGGCAATGCCGAAAATCGAATTATATTTCTTTTACAAACAATATATATATAATTAGAAGAAAAAAATGTATACAATCACAATATAAGGATTTTATACACTATTAATGCATCAACCACCAATCATATTTCATCATCATTAATTCTTGAAAAATGAATATAAATGAATTTGGATATTGTATTAAATATGCATAAATCTTGACACTGACAATACATTGATTATATATTCATATAAAAATATTAAAACGGTTTTACAAAAGTTAATCTCTTAAAAAAACCTCACAATTAGTTACAAATATTCACAATTAGTTACAAATATAAATCAATAAAGAGTTAAGGGAAAGAAAATAAACATATCTAAGTGTGTTATTAGTTACAAATATAAATCAATAAAGAGTTAAGGGAAAGAAAATAAACATATCTAAGTGTGTTATAATTTCGTCAAGTCTAAACTTCTTTGTGCTGGACAACGAGTCTAAGCTTCTTTGTGTTAGAAACACAAATTTAAGCTCTTCTCCTTATTGGATGCATAAATCTTTGGAAGCTTCGTCCATCTTGGTGGTTTAGCTTTAATGGACACAAATCAAACATATGTATATTATCACGCATTTAAATATAAAGATTATAATTTCAGGTTGCAAAATTATCCTCCATCTATTCAAATCTAAGAAAAATAAATCATGTAAACCATCCATTAGAGATAATAGATTTAAATGGATATACTCCAATTAATAACTCTAGTAATAGATGAATTTGAATCTATCCAAATTTAATGAATATTCATGTATGTATCAATTTGGATGGATATTCATTCCATCCAAATAAAAAACAAACATTAAATAATGATGTTCTTTACTTTTCAATTTCATTAATTATCTCCACTATCACTTTCTTAGTGTTTCTCGGTCTCACTTTGAATTTTTTTATTAAATTGAGACCAATCATAAGACATATAATTGTAGTTAATATTAAAAGTTTATTCTTAAGCTCATTACATATATAAATATTTTTAAAAAAATTTATAAGTAGATGCTTATAAAATATTGCAAATAAAGTTAGTTTTTAAAAGATTATTTTTCAAACGTATTTTTAGTTCCAATTAAAAAAATCAGATGCATTGGATATATATACATTCATCCAAATCCATAAAAATTGAGTCATAGATGAATTTGATGGATTGGAATTCATCCATTAAATTTAGATATTGATGGTTAAATAATTTAAAAGATTTATAAAGATTGGTGAATGACTTTTCATCTATTTATGAAAATCCAAATCCAAGTCCACGACCATCAATTACTATAATTAAGAAATATGTGATATTTTTGAGAAATATGATAACGAACGAGGTTATTCAGTCATTGTATCAGCGATTCAGTAGACATATAGACACAGTAAAATGAATAAAGCTTAAGATCATTGAATTAATATTGTGACATTTAAACATTCCATACATACAAAAACAACACAGTGTCTTAACACAGAGTAGATGTGAATGATGGGAAGCATGCATTTTTTACACAAAGAGTATATACAATTATATTTATTTAAAGGAAATCAAACAATGTGAAAAGTATTATAACCCATGCAATGTTTTATGTAACACCCCATTTGCAACTTAAAAATTAGAACATCTATCATGAAAATTTATAGAAAATTAAAGACAACAGGTTAGAAAATCAGAGTAAATTTAAAATTCATTTTTATTGACATGTTCATTACCCAAAAACAAGGTATCACATTCAAACTCAAAACAATGGTTTATATAATTGTTTATTTTTAAGTATGTAACTTTACAAAATCATTAATTTAATCTTTACATGATTATAGAAGACATCATATATGCAAAAAGAATCACTCTTGGTTATTTTTTATAAAATGTAACTTATACAAAATTTAGTTCACAAGACCAAGGGTAATCATAAATCAGAGTCAATAATCTCAATATAAATAAGATATTTAACTAGACATCAGCTAAGTTATTCTTGTCTATATTTTCATCAGTGGATATCCATAAAGACGCTGCAATAAATGTTCATACCCATAGTATAGACAATAAAAAAGACAAAGAAAAAGGAGTAAGAACCAACTACAGCGACCACAGTATGGAATTACATAGAGAAATAACATTAAAGTGAGACACCCTATAACAACATTATAGTCAAACAATGTCAAACATATGCAAATGATGCATGAAATAAGTGTCTTATACAATACGATATTAAAATCCAAATTAATATATCTTTCATGCAATGCAATGTAATATGCAATTCAACTAATTAACCAATAACCACCAAATTACTATACCTAAAGGCCAAGATCCTAGTGGGAAAGCACCTGGGAGTACATATGTCTTTAACAACGGCAAGTAACAGTTATCTTTGTTCTCCGGTACCTCTATCTGAGGTGCTTATGTGGTAAGCTCAGTCTGTTTCAGGATTTCTCTCTACCGATCATGAAATGCGCAAGGGGTTGTTGGTGCAGCAGAAACGATCGTTGCGCAGCGTTGGCCACAAGCAATCAAATATAGAGCATAAAACAAATATAAGAGAAGAAACGAGATAATTTGTTAACGAGATTCAATCTTTTGTGTCTACGTCCACGGGAGCACTGAGCGGCTACCAAGATATCATTAGAGAATAAGGATTACAAACCCTAGCACACACATGAGCCCACATGTCCATGGGGTGTTTCTATTTGGTACTTATATTTAGTGCACATTACATCAAGGGACTTAAGTCTAATATATAACATTGATATTCTACTCTATTCTAATGCTAGACAATGTGAGACTTCATATAATAACATATTTCAAACATCCTCAACAATCTCCATCTTGATTGAAATAGACGAATATGTCGGTCCTTAGGAAATCTATACAAGAATCTCCACCTTACCGAATATATGACTTCATTTTGCTCAATGTCTAATTCTCTTTAATTGCTCCCCTACAGCATAGGCCTTCTGAGTATCCTTGACGATGTTAGCAAGAGCCTAGCTCTTCAAACTTGTAGTGCAGCTTCTCGTACAGCCATCAAATGGAACATGCCGCCTAACCACCTATTGCTAGGATGCCTTTCGGTATATTGGAACCTCTACGCAAAAGTTCACCAACAATTGTCCTCTTCAATACTTGGTCAAACTGAACCTTTAAGCTTCCTTGGAAAGCCTCAACTGCTACAACCATTGTCTACTCTGAGAATCCTAGTTCAAAATAACTATCATACTCTACCATAACGAGTATACTCACAGCATACATCTTGCGTCAATGTTAACTAATGTCTATGTCACATCATATCCAAGTCAATGCACATGTTACACTCCTGCATCTCTACCAATGCTCGTGTTACAACTTGCATCAAAGCCATTGTTCATTTAACACCCTACATTAAAGTTAGTCAGCGCCTCTATGCTTTTGTGGATCTGCTAACAATTAACATCCTTCACTATGATGTCTCAGACACGTCATTAGAATATTTCACTTCTCATCTTAAATGAGAATATTCTCTCAACATCTATAGAGATATTGTCAACACGTGTCTCTGGGTCAAACTCAACACATGAGTCCCTATCTCCACCGTGATCCTAACTCAATACATGAACTTCTAGGGTTCTGGATCAACATATACATGCCCACACTACAGTTCTGCCATGTTTCATTCTCCTTCAATTCATCTACTCTATATTTGTCATTACCTTTGAGGCACCTTGTCTAGCCATCACGCCTTCACCCTCTTTAGCCATTATCTGACGTTTGGGTTAAGAGCCATCTACCAATTGGCTCTGATACTAATTGTTGGTGTAGCGAAAGTGATCGTTGTGCAGCGTTGTCCACAAGCAATCAAATATAGAGCATAAAACAAATATAAGAGAAGAAACGAGATAATTTGTTAACGAGATTCAATCTTTTGTGTCTACGTCCACGGGAGCACTGAGCGGCTACCAAGATATCATTAGAGAATAAGGATTACAAACCCTAGCACACACATGAGCCCACCTGCCTATGAGGTGTTTCTATTTGGTACTTATATATGGTGTAGATTACAACAAGGGACTTGAGTCCAATATATAACATTGATATTCTACTCTATTCTAATGTTAGGCAATATAAGACTTCATATAATAATATATTTCAAACATCCCCAATAATGGTGCCAGAGATCGTTTAATTTGAATGTAGGATTATTTTGATCATACGGCTTATAAGACCAGACCCTCGCTGGACTATCCCACCTAAGCAATCCCTCAAGTCTTCTTGATGAACCACCGTGATTGTCACACCTATCCAAATCCTAATAGTATTTATATCATTGTATCTTTCCATTTTATCCAACTCTAACTACAAGAATGCAATACATATATACTAACCGAAGTTAGCCCATTAAATCTTTTAATCAAGATTTTCATAAGTTTTATTTCCACAAATATCACCTATGTTGTCATCTCAGTCCCAATGCATTTCTCTCATGCCAAGTCCAACGGACGAACTCAAGATGCTAACTTAGTGATCAAATACAATTGGGAAAAACTCCAATTTTAAACTTATGCATTTTCCAAATCAATATAACAACTAACATATATATTTCCCATTAAATACAATAATCACTTATAATATTTTTCATTTCAATACAACAATCAATAACATAATCGTTGCAATTGAGATATTTCTAAATTACAACATTATCACAGACATTTAGCACATAAAATAATTATTAATTTATCATAATACTCACATGCATACAAACATAATTATTCAACATGTCATGATGATGTAATACCATAAGCGAGTATATCGCATTATGTTACACAAAAATGAATTCATTCACATATATTTTTAGCACAATCAAATATGTAAGACTTTATACACCATCATGAAAAAGATTAAGGACTCTTACATAGAAAGCAAGTTTCCATGGGAGTTCTTAATGTACAAGACTCTCTGACTTTTGAGAATATCGGATAGAATGACTTCAATGAAATACTCTAAGACCACTATGGTCTTCTCCCTCGCCTTAGCCGCTTTATCTCATAACTTCAAGTTTTCTTTATCATCCTAAATGTTGTCACTTCATCCAACAATGATCAACCACAATCAATTAAAAAAACCCAAAATACATTAAAATATCACATAAAGACACACAAAATAAAGTTAGACTTTTTTGGGAATCAACTCCATGCTTAAAACAAATATTGTATTATTTCAAAATTGCTAAAGTATTAACAAAACTAATAATAATTCATATTACATCAACAATAATAAAATAGTGTTGTTAACGATAACATATAAACTCAGTATATATACTCCATAGATAAAAAAAAATTAGTTTATTTATTTAATAGGCATAGAGAAACTTGATTAAGAATCATAAACATAACTTGTGTAATTTACCTCATGGGTATCTTGAAATCATGGTCCAACCATAGGTTCAATTCTCCAAAAATAGTTGGCAACAAATACCTCGATGTTTTATAGGTTATTATCCTTCCAAACCAGCCATTGCATGTTAAATATTTTTAAAATGCAATAAATCTGAAAAACTATCCATCACACAGTACAATTAAAGATGGGATAGGCGTTGATGTTCCTCAAAATAGAAATCCAAAGTTGGATCACATATGTGAAAGAAATATATATATATATATATATATGAGTATTCGGTTGTCAGAGGTAGTTTTCTCCTCCTCCATGGTCATGCGAGTGGGCTAATGAGCAATAGGATATCATAAGATAATTGAAAAACATATTTCACTTGAATGGGCAGTTATGTTTTTGAAACCATGGAATTACGAGTGTGTCGTATATAGGTTTATATCGGGGTTGTTAGGATAAGCTAACACCAAAAATAAATATATAAACACAAATATATAATAATTAATAAAATCCAAATTTATAGGCTGGAATTACTTATGATACTATTAATAAGTAGTAAGATAAGCACAATATAACTCATGATTAAAGAGTATCAATTTGGATAAGAAGAAAATAAAAACAAGCTATTAATATCATTATCTTAAACCACTAATATAATAAACGTTAACTAATATTAGGAAAATATTATATATTATAGTTTTATATATATAGTAGATATATATAATCAAATTTTAAAGTAATAATATACATATAATAGTAGTAAGCATTTGTTATATATTTTAGATATAAAAGGATAAAGATATGAATGTAGAATATTATCATTCTTGATATTTTACTATAAAAGTTATGTATAACTATACCCAATTTAATCAAAAGTCAAAAGGAAATAGTTTTATAATATAAAATAATAACAGAGATGTTATTTAGTAAATTGATTAATAAATGATATATACTCATAAAATGTATTTAATACAAATTCATTTCCAAATTTATGGAAATACCTCAATAATATAATAAAAAAGATCATAATATGTCTTCAAATATATTTTTGAAACAAATTTAACCCTAGTATAAAGATTCACCTAGTTACAAGATAATCAATTTGTAAGTTGTTTTAAAAACAAAATCATAAACTTATTGGATAAATATTAAAAGATCAATAACTCATCTAAAAAATCATATTTATCTATCTTTAGATAAATTTATAAAAGTAAATCAAGATGTTTAACTCACATATTAAAAGAATAGAAAATTGCGGGAGTTACATTTTAAGCCTAACTCCCTACATAAGTCCCGAGTGAAGTTTTCAGTTGTCGCGACCTAATTTTCGGTTAATATTAGTTACACAACTTAAGAGAAGAGATAAAAGTAATTCACATTCTTCTAAATGATTTGGAGTAACCATCATGTCTATCGGTACTAATATGGTATCCATCTTAGATGAATGGACTTATTTTATACCTCAAACTTATTTGCTTATTTATATTAATTATTTATTAATAAAAGGAAAAAAAATATTTTTATTATGTCTTGTAAGAGTTTTTCTTGCTCATAAGAGTCCACATGTGCAACATGGAATCAAGATTTATATAGTTCTAGATAGAAAATGTTTAATTGAATGAATGTGTTTTAATTATTTTAAGAAATGGGAACATTATATCTCAACGAAATGACGAGTTGAGGAAAAAAAAGTTCATATTCAAATCATTTCATTCATTCTTAATGTGATTTTATTTTTATGTTTTATATATCCAAAAAATATTCATAATTATTTTAGTTATGCATTCATTATTTCTTATTAAATAAAAATACTTAATATTATCATTATTTTTATTATTTTGACTATCTATTTATTTAAATATTTTATTATTATTTTATTCTTTGGTTTATTATAAGTTAAATTTTAACGAATATGATTGACGTATTATAGTCATTTAAAGATTATTCAAGAAAAATAAGTGACATGATGACTTTACTCCATCTTTATTATAATTTATTTTAAGATAATATTCACTAAATATGATAAATATATTATTTTTTTATTTAAAAATCTATATTTATTTACTATTACAAATATATTTTGGAAAAAAATATCATGTATCAATTAACTTTTATTAATAAAATATAGATTCATAATTTTATTATTAGTACAATTAGTTACTATTTAATTTATTAGGTAGTTTAATTCTATTTATTATTGTTATTATTATTATTAAAACTATTTCCATTTTAAAAACTATTATTATTAATATTATTAATATAAAATTAGAATAAAAAGAATAAAAGGGATAAAGATATACCCCATTTATATGTAAGAGATGCCACAATAGTGATGGCAGCATATGTTATGAGAAGCAAGCCACAACTTCAGCAAGTGACGCTTAACAGTGCCGGAGGGATGCATGTCAACCGCATATAGAAGATAGAGATGAAAGGGATGCTAGAGTAGACATTGACAGCCATTGTAGAAGTGCAGGGTTCAAAATATGAAGTCTTCTAATAGGGAATATGTCTTTATTAAATTAAAATATTCATAAGCATGTTATTCTATTTTTTAAAAGTTGATAACAATCGGTAATATTTTTATCCCTTATTTAAAAAGTTTAACATGCCATTAGATTTTTATTTAAAAATAACAAAAATGTTTATTATCCGTAGAATTTTATTTGAACTATAAAATCATTATTTGGTCCTTTCTAATTAAAAAATCACCAAAGCACGCTTGTTTTCTCTAAAAAAAATTATTTTGTACAAAGACATGAATGTCCCTTATTTCGTATGGAAATTGTCAAAATGTCCTAGATGGGGTAAAAACATAATACCTTATAAAATTATTGTGATATGTATAGATGGATAAAAATAGTTATTTGATTATATAAAATCACAACAAATTCCATCACGTCATACTTTTCTTTTTTATTTTGTGTCGGACAAAATTAAGTATTCACAAGGACCACCTGAATGATCGTTAATGAGACAAGACAATAATATATACAATAAAAGTGATTGTTGTATTGAAGGATGTTGGTGTTTATTTATTTGAATGGTTATAGCATAAGATATGATATTGTTAAGTTGAAAGAAAATAATGAACAAGAACGTGACATGATAGAGGAAGGTAAGGATGGTAATGAGTGCACTACTCGAACCTGTCATGTTCATACATTTTTTGATCGGGACACGCGTGGATAACTGTTGGGTTTGCTACTCGTGTGCCTTTAGGTATCCAGCCAATCCACGGTTATCCAAAAATTCAGAAAACATCAAAAATTATTGTGAGCAACTTATACAATTGTGTCTCTCTTTCTTATAGTACTAAATATAATTAAACAACAAATAATAATAATAATAATAATAATAATAATAATAATAATAATAACATAATACATAATTTAAATTGTTTATTAAACACAATTCATTTTAATTTACTCAAACAAATGTTTAAAAAACAAAGTCATTACTTCAATATTATGATGGATGAATTAACAATATAACATCAATGATTAATAACATAACATTGGATCTATTAGTTAACATAATATTAGAATTGTGGATTAATAATATAACATCACAATTATGAATAGCATGATCTTATAGTTACATTACTATAAGTATATAAGGAAATAGAAAGGAATTACGGGTCCAAGTATTCACAGGTCAGGATACCCCATTATCCAGACTCAGACCCATTCAGCAACAAATTTTAAAATATTTGATCTCAATTATCAACAAGTCCAAAAAACGAACCTAAACATGACATGTTATCATCTCTAGATGGAGGTGACTAATGGAGTTCTAAATTTTCAGAACTACGGTTTAACGTTAGGACAAGTGGTGGATGATGAAATCACTTACATGTCACTTAATGAAACTACTCAAGGTTATGGAAGACGAAAGTACTCATAGATGATGAAATCATTCACAAGTCACAGATGATGAAATCATTCTGATATGATGTAGATATTTAAAATTAAAAACATTAGTCCAACTCAAGTATGAGTCACTTCAAACAACTTTTTATATAGAGTTGTTATGACAAATGATAAAATGATAATAATCTAATTAATAACTAATAAAATAAACATAAATTATAGATAAATTCAAATAAAGGCAAACTCAAACTAAGCTCCATCAATCCAAATATCATTTTTTGAACTTTACAAAAAAGAATGGAAATATTCAATAATGAGCTCTCCACATTTGTAATTAGCTTCCAAAATCATGTTCCAACCCAGTTTCATCATGAACGTATCATTAACTTCTTTACCCTAGTTACAAAAAAATAAGATCATCTTCTAATAAATGGTGAGATAAGTTTGGACCACCCAATGTAATAGAAATAGAATTCCATGATTTTTGCAAGAAATTTCATCCTGAATATAATGACAAACTTTGGAAGGATTGCATTAGTGCATGTGAAAATCTGAGTGAATATCTTTTTTTCTAAAACTCTAGGAATCAACATTTATGGAACATAAGGAATTTTACCCTCCATTTTTATTTCTCTTGATTGTTGGAATTTATCTTATATTCACACACATTGACAAAATTAGCAGTCAAGATAACACCCAACCCTACCTTTCTTACAATTGAAACATTTCTGGTGCTATTTTTCATTTACGGTTTAATAAATGAGGAAAAAATATATACACTATCAGTATAAGAATTTTATACACTGTCAGTTTATTATTCACCATTTATTTTCAATCGTCATTTACTCCTCAAAAAAATAATACAAATAAATGGTAGACGATGTATTAATTATGTATAAATATTATACTCTTAATAAATAAATTGATCAAACATACCATAAATAGAATACCAGCAAATATGGGCAATGTAAATAATTCATAAAATGTAAAACAAGACTTTATCAAGTACAGACAATAAATGGTCCTTCATCCACACCAATCATCCCATATGTCACCTTAACCGAGAGACATTGGCTTAGACAAATAAACAAAAATGACAATAAGAAATTCGGCTAAGGCATAACGAGGGTCGTTCAAGGTCTATTTGTGAATTGAATTTTAAAGGGAAAACAAGAGAAATAGAAGACTCGAAGATAACCATGAAATACACTAGTGAGACGTTCTAAAGCCTCCCTTTTCTCTTCCCCTTCAAAACTCAAGACACAAATAGACTCTCGGTAACATAATTCAGCTTCACTTAACCAGAATTTTGTGCCTAATTGTGCCAATTTTCTTCAGTCTAAAATATAATATTTCCCTCATTGTCAAGGGCCAAATCTCATGTTGCCAAGCCTGCTGTCTTACAAATGGGACAGATATTCTTATGTGTTAGCCATTGTTTTACACAGTCTGCATGGAAATCGTGCCCGCAATCCAATGATCCCATATCGTCTCCATCCTTATACTCCTCCTGCACAAAACATAATCCAATGAGAAGATCCACATGCGCTCGCACACATTAACGAAGATATTAGAATAACTAAACCTAACTCTACCGCAAAAACTACCTCATAGGGACGATTACCTGAGTCATTATAAATAGTTCATACCACATAACAGATGAGATAGATGTTGGCTAGTTTAGTTTACCTGACATATACAACACGGTTCTGCCTCATGCTGAGAACCTTTTTCAACTGAATACTTCTTCTGTTTCAAATGTTTCAATATGGTTTCCTCATTCAACCCAGTACTTACATTTCCAATGCGTTCTTCCAAGGCCAATAACTCCTATTATATACATCATAAGTGTTACATAATATGAAAAACATTAAGTTGAAATATAAGAAGGGGACAAAAAGACACAAAGGAGTGCATGTATTAATAATTTGTGCATCCATAAGTGGGAATAATTTTACCTCATAAGACATGTTATCAACATCGAGTCGCATATCCCTGTGCCGATCATGAATATCAGCTATTCCAGGAAACATTGACTGGTTGAGCATCATAACATCCTATAGAAAGATAAGAGTGCACGTCTTACAACATAAATATATAAATTAAATAGCTCATACACAACCTAAATGAGATAATAGCAGATAGCAATGTATATTCGCGTTTTTAACTTCTGGACAGGGATGATAATGATGGGAGAAGCAATTTCGCCAAATCGAAAACTCAACAGAAAAAATAGATTTTTCAAGCCCACCCTAAGCTGTATGCAGCTACAGAAATATCAGGGGATGACCACACACAAACCACCTCACCCCAAAAACTTCAAATTCACAACAAAACTTGATATGCATGTTCAATTGAGTTTGGCCCCCAACAATTTGACAAAGAAACAAAATGCTACTAACCCCTTTTTATATAAATTGAATTTCTTAGCCAGGCCTGCCTCATGGTCCTTTGTTTTGTACCAAAATAGCATTTACACATCAAAAGGGAGGCAAATACAATGTGTAGGACATGCCTTAAATTTATACCATGAGCAATTTGAGAAAAGGGCTAAAGATAAATACATGTTACACTTTAAAAAGGCTAACAAGTGGAACCTATTTCCTAAATTAAAAAAAGTACCTATGAGACTATGATAGAGATTATTACAAGGTATAGTAATCACTAATCAGATCTATGACTAGACTAAGTACAATTAGCAAGTGATACTTGTGTGTATTCTAAAAGCTCTGATAAAGGGTCTAAACATCAGCACAAACATCATCTTAAATACCTTAAAATTTATTGGATTCCAAGCAACATTCTAGCATAAGATCATTGAGAAAACATAAATATGATGATAACAGGTAATAACCATCAACAACTCCGAGATTGGGTTCACTGAGATTAGGTGTTTCAAAAGCTTGACAAATTCTAGTTACTCAATATGAATAGGTTTAAATCTTGTTAAAAAACCAACATGACACCAATCATTCACACACAAAGAAAGAAGAACAACCAAAAGCCTTAATTCCTCTAGGTTGGGTTGGCTACAAGGATCGAACAATCCAATAATGCTTTATCATAAATCATGTTCATTGACAAAGCATTGATCTCTAAAGCATTCCTAATTGTTTTTCACACACAAAAAGAAACCAAAAGGAAAAAGAATGCAGATGTAATACTTAGTGTAGCTTCTTTTTTCTTTTTCTTTTTAAACTATTTAGACACAAGATCTCTTCTTAAAAATAGTTATGAACATTGTTATATATAGGCTCACAAATAAAATGAAAACATGTTGACGCCTAATTACTTTTGTAGGTATTGCTAGAGTTTTCATGAAAACATGTTGGAGCCTGTTATGGCCAACTTAACAATTTAAAACTTCCAGCGAAACACGAAAGGACAGGTGAACATTGTCTGCATAATTGCATCAGAACTGAATCAGAATTGGACCGGATTAAAGCCACATTGGCACTTAGGAGTGTTGACGGGATATGACATGATGGATTAGCTTGGTCCAAACCGACCCCATTATTTTGATTGGACCATTTATTTGGACATGAAACAGATGCAATAATGACTGGGTTGGAACTGACTTGGCTAGATATGTTGACAGAATGCACAAATTTGAACATTATGCATAGCTAAATGATAGAATTAAAGGAATATGAAACTAAAATTAAATATTTTACTATATATTTCAAACATAATATCAATATAAATATATTACATGTCATGCAAAAGTTAATTAATTTAAATAAGGAAATCCTATTATTTAAGCTTCATTGTAAAAACAGTATTCTTTTTAAAGAAATTTATTACAGGGGACAGGTTGGAACACCTTGAATTTTAAGCAGAACCTGACCCGAAAAATTATCAAGTCTAGTTTTGAAAATCCGAACCCGTCGAATTAACTTCAGGCTTGGATAGTGACAAGACAGGTCTTGAACACTCCTAATGGTACTGTTAATAAATCTGAGATAAAAATGCCAAGAAAGCTTTACTCAAGTCAATATACACCATTGATTTCAAGGGAAGACAACTAACCTCGAGTCGCAGGCTCCCACCCCTACGCATGAGGCCCAACACATTGCGGAGCTGCACCAAAAAGCATCAACTTTCAGAAAACAATTATACATGCATTTTTGCAAAAATGATTAAGAAACCAAAAAAGGATGGTTATTATTGGGAAGTGGCGTTAAAATGTTTTATTTAATAAATTAAAGGATCATATATTTAATTTTCAAATGGTTAAGAAATCACTGTTCATAAATGGAAATAAAATATTGCAACTATCAAGAGTGTAACAATAAAAGAAGCTTTAGAAAATGTCTAGAAAAAGTAGCAAGAGGATATATTGGCTCATATTAAAAAATAAAAAGTTATCTTTAATTTCTTCACCAAAGAGCCAACTTCAAATGAAGCAATCAAACCTAGTGTGATGATTAAGCAACCAAAGGAACGAAGACTAATATTTGCCTCTGGACTCTGTAATTTTGCTTACAAAAAATCATTATAAAACGTTATTTTCAAACTCTACTTCATCCATCTTGAAACTTTCCTTAAATAAAACTTGGGCCTCGGCCAAAACAACAATTGACAACTTTGGAACAGAAAAGGAAAGTAAATAAAATAAAGCTCAGGATAACAACCAGTGGATGAATGAAAGAAATTCATTGAGTTTTATCTCACCAGTCTCATCAATGACGGAAACCAAATGTCGAATATTTAATTTCAAACAGAAGGGGCTGATCAATTAGATGCCCCCATACATCTACATTACAGAGACAATCTTGCCCAACATATCAACTGAGAAAATATTGAAATGCAAGAGAAGAGAGAGTCGAATACAGACCTCAGATACAATTCTACCACTTCCTTCACCAGCAACACCCAACGGTCGTAATGAAGGAGGAATTGCATGTTCATTATCACTTGGCCTCTCCAACAACGAAGCTGATCCTGGGTGTACCACCCCAGATGACAGCATATATGATGTAGCAGGACCGCGCAAGGAAGAATAGCTGTTGATTGGACTTCCAGCAGCCGCAGAACCAGAAGAAAACAAGGGCCGGCGAACATATTCAGCTAATCTGCGTGGATAATGCTGGTGAGGATTAGGACGAGAAACCCATGGAGAGGCAGATGATGGATTGATAGCTGAATTTGACCCAGGCCGTGATGATGCAACATTTCCTGGAATACTTAAATTTGAACTACTCGAAGCTCTAATTGCTGGATTCCGAACCAAATTTCTTAAATTGGTTGGAGGAACAAACACTGGTTGCTCTGAAATGTTTCTAGGCATACTTCTTGAGCTACCTTCCTCGTGTGGTAGATTATCCCTATTTGCATTCATAAGTGAGTTTGATGAAAGGTTGTTTGTTGAGCTAGAAGCGCTACTCCACCTAAATGATTGTGCATTCCTTGGTAAAGCAGGAGCATGAACTATATGGGGCTGGCTCTGAGGAATCATAGTATCCACCGGTGGTACTGACCTCAAGTCCAGAGAACTATCATGACGATGAACCCTTTGCAACATTGAAGTCGACGAAGAAATGCCAGTATTCCTAACCACACTCCCACTTGAGAATGCAGTGGGAGCAATGGAATTTTGCTGGCTAGGAGGATTTATCCTCAAACGACAATTTCTGAGTAAGCTATCTGAGCCTCCTGCAACATTTGTATCAGGAACACTTTCAGAGGCAACATTACCCATACTCAGGCCAATTCTTGCGTTTACCAGTTCCACTGAGGCAGGTCTGCTAAAGTTGCTCCCTGCATAATTCTGAGTAGGAAATGTGTTCCAAGCACTACCATCCCTATTCTGGCTGTGGCTACAACTTCCAATATCCAAAGATTGTCCAAAGTCTCGTTCAACAGCCTTTCTTTTACCAGATACACGGCGAGTGTCTCGAGAACAACCTGGCCTACCATCATTATCCTCAACCAAAAAGCCATTACTTCCAGAAGGAAGCGTAAAAGAAGCAGAACTAGTAATAGGTGGAATATGCTCATTTACCGGTCCACTAGACTTGGGCAAGTTAGGATGTTCCACATGACGGCTATTACCACTGCCACTATCTATTAAGCTTGCATTTAAATTAAGACTCTGGGAAACCAAATGAGAATTGGAGCTGTGCATAGGCATATAACTTGTAATGACATTGTCCAGAGAAAGAGCATTGGCTGGTCTAAAGCACCTTTCTAGAATTGGACCACCTATTGCACTAGCACTTAATGAAGATGACCATCCGAGTTCTCTTTTCGGCTCATTGTTGTTAACCTCATTCAGTGTATTACTGGAACTCGGCTCACCTAAGCTCCATCCACTCAAGTTTTGCCAGTCCTGGTTTATATAATTCACATAAGATGAGTTCATCTCACTGGGGGAAAGTATATATTCGGGTATATGGTTTTCTGCCGGATTCTGCATATTATTCCAGAAAATTGGCGGATTAACTGTAGTGTTACTCGATGTAGATCCACAATCAAATTCTAAGGTTTCGGGCAAGGAACCAACCGTACTTCTTTGCCCTTGCATTGATGGAATCTATAAGTTTCCCAACTCAATACAGTTAAATGTTCCTGAATGAAGATACAAGGCATGCACCAAGTTTAGCAGGCCTGTTAAACAAAACAAGAAAGTGATCATTAGGCATTGAAGATGGACAAGCCTTAAAAAAGTTCACTATCCCAAAAATGAAAATATAAGTCACATCAAATAGTGATCAACATGTTCTGAACATTGTCAAATGGTTATACAATTAGTCATGGAAATAGTTACCGAAACAATTATACTATGCTATCAGTCATGCAAATCCTTCTGTAATTAGTCATGCAAGCTACATTGACAACTCATAATCTATGTAGCTAGCCACCGTATGATGAAAACCACTTGCTCTCATCGAGTAATGAAAACTCATAAAAAAGTATGTGTATGCAATCTATTATAATGAATTTCTACTTTCCAGAAACAAAAAAAGAGTGGCATCCCAGAACTTGGATTGGAATAATTATTTGAAAATACATTGTCTAATAATTAGTTTACCCAAAGCTCTCACTTTCTCTACATGCATCACAATTGAAAACGAGTCTCATGCTGGCTATACAATGAAGGCAATAAGCAAAAACAGCTAAGCTCCATTGAGTAATAACATAAGAGGCTTCTAACAATCACAAGATACATCCATTGCAAATAAAACAACAATTGGAATGCTGAATACTCTTCCAGTTAAGACATTAAGCATTAAGTTTAACACCACTAAAACATTTTTCCCATGAACTATAGCATTCCACAAGGCAAAACTAACTAATGCAGCATTCCAAATGATTAAAATCACATAAAATTTCTCAGCCACAAGACCAGAGAAATGACAATAGCTCATAGAATGAAAACAAAGTCAACTCCTTTTTACAATCCACAGTGAACAAAACAAAACATACAAGAAAGAACATCAATCTATTGTTAAACCAATCAAACCCATGTTGAATTAAACAATTCAAAACCCAACCAAAAAACAGCAAAGTTTAAAATGTTAGATAGTTATACACACCCATAAACTTCAATCACACAAACAAAACATATATATAAATAAAAATTCAAACTTTATAGTTTCTGAATCCTATCAAACAAAAATCAAAACCACCCACTAATGATAGCAAAGGATGGTAATAAAAAATGATGCAAAAAGTGCAGAAAACGTACAGGAAATGAAACGAAGCCGATCTATGAAGAAAAAACTCAAAGGAAGATCAAGTGAGAGAATAAGTAACACAGTCCATGGTTGTTGTGGATGCTTTTTTATTGGATTTCAGTTGTTTTTCAACAACAAAAAAACAAAGAGAGAAGAACAAGCATAGAGAGATAGAAGGTGAGAAAATAGAGGGTCTTTGTTTTGGTGAAAGGAATAAATAATATATTAATAAAAATGAGAATGGAAACTGAAAAAATGTGAGGAGAAATTAAAGAGAAATCTTCAATTTACAAAAAAGTAACCCAATGGAAAAGAAAGTGTGTGCAGATGTCATCACCTCTGGGAGAGAGAGTAGAACAGCTTCTCTTCTCAGTTTTCAAAAAAAAATATTTAACTTAGAATAATATTTAAAAATTATTATTATTATTTCTACTAAGAAATTTATTAGTGATAGTAATTATTAATTATTAAAATTATTTATTTTAAGTAACTAGTAGTGGGCAGAAGCTAAAAGGGTGCCTTCTGCCCTCTTTGGCAGTTTACTAAATGGCTTATGTCTATATCTACTATCTTCAAATTTGTATTACTTCATATATATTTTTATTTTATAGGTATATTGGTCAGAAGAGTAAAGTATGAATTTAATATATTAATCTTATATTATATAATAAAAAGGTATATGAAGTAATATATATCTTGAGATTGTTTACCAGGCAACTTAAAATTTGCTTCTTCTTCTCTCTATCATGTTGTTGATATATTGTGTCATAATTTCACAAGTCACAACTTTGTACTACTATTTTTTATTTGTTAATTAGTTTATAAGTTTAATTATTAATTATGAAATAATAGTGAGAAATTATATTTTTTAACCAATAAAAAATACAATTTAAAATTATGATATGTTGATAACAAATATTACTATAAGAAAAAGATGTTTGAAATAATAATGTATGAATTTTATATATTACCATTGTATCACTTATTATTTATGTTTAATTATTGTTAATTTTTCAAACAAAATGATACATATACTAATTTTATATAAATGTTTATACTAATAGTATAAAAATATTATACTCTACATAAAGCAAACTAACATAATGTTAAGCTAATAAATTTTTGGTGTTGCCAACACATTCCCTTTCTTATTGTCAATGTCCTTCACCATAAGCACCCCACCTCTCTCTCTCTTTTACCATTCCAATCACATTCATATTCACATGCTCCCTAATTTCCTTTTGTTTTTATAATTTGAATTTATAAAAAAATTGTGTCACTTGTGACTTGGGATTAATTTGACTTGTGAAAAAAATAATAGTGCACGTGGCTTTAGTTATAATATCTAGGGTCCACATCCTTATGACTTGCGTTTTCCCTTCTTTCTCTATTTGTTGTGCCCAAAATCTTGGTGCATCTCTTATAAATTTTGACTAACTATTTATGGACCCCTTTTCTTGTCTTTCTCTCATGTATGATAATGATGATTCATACCTCATTTTGGTTGTGTAAAAAGAATATGTGGCTTAAATAGTAAATAAAAAATGACCAAATGTGTAACATCTTAGGGTCCCTATATTTTGTGTTGGTAAAAAATTTGGTGGAACTTAATCAATGTATAAAGTTGTTTCATATCATGTCTTATATATTATATTGTTTTAATAACAATGAAGTAAAAACATCAATAATAATAAAAAATTAATTTTTTTAATTAATACAACCTATTTTTATTAGTTGGACAATATATAATACAAGATTTGAGACAACATATCTTTTTTCTTTAATATAAGCTTACTTGGTATGTTTGTGTGGACGGTGACGACTGAACTTGTAGCTTTGAGGTGTTTCACCACGGTACAACCAATTGATCTATCAATTTTACTTTGCTTTAAAGAGGTGTGAAGACAACATGGTCCTAAAAGCCCATAGCTACATTTGCAATATCATGAATTTCCACCACCACAACCTCTCTTCTTTCACTTTAATCTAGTTTTATTTTATTGCCTTTTTTACCAAAGGTAACCCCAGCGACAGTAAAAAAATATTTTTATAAAGAAAATACATTAAAAGAAGGTTTTTTATCAACAAAATATTTTATGTATACGTAATGGTATCAAAATTTTGATATCATACTTAATTATTCAGCATTTAATAAACTTCTGATATCGTAAAGTAAAAAAATATTATTAATAATAACAAAAAAAATTATCATATTTATCCTTCCTTTCTCACTTTCTTCACTAGCATTTTTTTAATTTAATGGGATTACTTTGCTTTCCATCTGTTTCCACTATATAATTTTTTTAATATTAATAATTTGGCCATTGAATCAACTTCTGAATAATCTTATCTATCTATTTGGTTGGCTTGGAAACACAACTCATTGCGTGATGACCCCTTTGAAAAATAACAAAATCATTAAATATTCTAAGTTGACTATAATATGAATTCCCTATGCGAATATCTAAAGTTTTCTATGATTCTGACATTTCTGCCACTTTTTTTCATTATATCATTACATTATATGTTTATCATGATTCTTCTATTTATATTAATTTACCTGTTGTAACTTTTACATTGACTAGTTAACTATTTTAAGGTGTATATAGTTAAGTTGAGTTTTAATATTTATGTATCAATGATATAATTTTTTTTATACAATCAACATATCATCAATTAATCATTTGTATAATTTTTAATTAAGAATTAATAATAATTAGAATATGGGTGATAATGATAAAATGACAATGCAAATTTGTTTTTCATTATCTAATAGTAAATATTAAATTCATTTTAGTTACTATTATGTAGAAAAACTAGTTGTTGGGTATATTTATAATGGAATACGTATTGACTTGACTAGTAGTTGAATCAATAATTAAACCATGCATCATTACATTCTTTGAAGGTTAGAAAGAAAAATGGAAAAAGACAATTATATTTCTACAATTGGCAAAGTGTTTTGGGTTAGACTATAAAAATTATTAAAAATATATATTTTAAGGATTTTAATATTATATATTAAGTTACAACCACATTTAATAATGACTATAATTACTTTCTAAAATGTGATTCTCATTTATTAAAACTAGCGTGTCAGCAGTTATGTGTTTGTCGATCCGCATTTTTACCTTTTAGTATTGAATATTTAATTTTTATATAGTTTATTTTAAAGAATTATGTCACTTTTTTCGTACATGATATTATAATTTTTTGATAAAAAAATATATAAATAAATTGTGATATTATTAAAAAAATGCATTGGTAGTTTGATATATTTAGTGGATGTAACTTACTCTAACCTTCATTTATATTTTTTATTGTATGGAAAATATTGTAATAATTATTAATTATAATGGCAAAATAGGTAAGTGGAAATTATGCCATGTATGTAGTTATAATATGTTTTGGCTTTATATAGTATTAGTGTGCCGATAGACCCGCATTCTTATTTTTTTGATATAAGTGTATAAGTATAAAAAGTGAAACATATAAACTTAATACAAAATATAAATTATGAATATAAGATGTAATAATTGATAAGATATATACAAAACTTCTATAAATTTCTCACTTTGTGCATCTAATAATCATTATTGAGTTGTTTGATATATTTTTTCTTGTGCTATTGTTTTATTTTTGGGTTGGGAAAGAGAGAAGATAAAAAAAAATGTGTAGATGATTAATAATGTATTAATAAAAAAATGAAACAAAACGTGGAAGTTTCCATTTATTAAGGAGAGAGGTTAAAAAGGGATAAAAATGGAATTTAAAAATTATGGCATGCATGGTGGTACTTGTTTTGATTTTATTAATAGTATAGAATTATAGATATATAGAAGTATAGATGATGAAGTTCATAATATATATATATATATATATATATATACATATATCATTTTATATGTCAAATTAC
>NW_017717312.1:0-5364 GCF_001865875.1 Lupinus angustifolius
TATATATATATATATTAAATCATGAGAATATACTTTAAAAACTAATTTTACCACAGATTTTACGTAAACTAACCTTAACAGTTATAATTAATTTTCATTTGCTATATATATAATTTATCATAATTTTCATTTGAATATATAACTAGATGTTGATATAACATCTATTGTCTCGATGCAGCATTGTATCATACATTCTGGTTGATAAAAACAAATTATTTCTCATTTTAAACCAATTATAAAAAAATGTATAACACGAGATTGTGAACTTCCTGAAATTGTAAAATGTGAATAAAAATTTAATTTGAAAACATCAAAAAATAGAAGGAAAAATATTAAAAATGAATAATTTTGTGGATAGGAGAAGGAGTATAAGTTACACTAGACTAAAATGACAATCTGTTTCCTAAAATTTATATGACTAGTCATTTATTATCTAAAATTACAAAAATATCAACTAATTAACTTTTTTCACATTTTCAATCAATTTCACCAGAAATTAATAACTTCTTTTATCTAAGACCAAATTGATGAAGGATATATAAAATCAATGACTAAAATTGATACTTAATGAGTAAAAACTATGTGGAAGTAAAAGTAAAATAAAATAAAATAAATCGCATAGAAAAGGTACAAGAACTTGTGACAATTTGGCTGGATTCGTGGGTTAAAGTCAAAGCATCAGCCGTTACCATTCGCCTCAACTGTTAAAGAAAGGATGACCTCAAAATTTGTGAGCTGTGTTACTATTTATAGTTTTGTTATTAGTTGAAAATTTATTTAAATTAAAAGTTTAATTATTAATTATTTTTTTGATCAATCATATCTTATTATGAGATTATATCTTTTGTTCCACAATAGTATATGGATTTAAAATGTATACACTGACGGTGTAAGTGTTTTTACACTGTTAGCGAATCGTTCATCATTGATTTATTAATTACCATTGACTTTCTAACAAAAGTAATACAAATCAATGATAAATGATGTACTGATAGTATAAAAACTTTACACTTTAGTGCATAAATTTTAAATTCATAATATATTACTCCATATATTATGAGTTTCGATTGATTAAAAAGATATTCAATAATTAAAAGTAAGTTAAATATTTTTTTCTAACTAATCAAAAGTCATAATATACAGATTGACACACAATATGGGATAGATCTCACTCAAGGACATATACTGTAGGATAGAATATATTTCCCAAATTTGATGATATGTACTACTCTATTAGTGGTTTCTCCCTTTTTATGCCAACTTGTTGGCCTCTAAACCCTCCGAAACAGTTCCAAAGTAAAAATAAAATAAGTACCACTTATATATTTTTAGTTAAATAGCAACGTAAGCAAGAGGAAAACGTACACACGATGAGTTTGTCGCTTCGGTGATTAGAGTTAACCTATCTTTTAAAACATATAATTGATTGATATTTATTTATACATTAGTCAAATTAATTATAAATGTATCATTGAGTTGCTGATTCTTGTGATACATAATTATTTCTAGTTTGGGTATAAAGTAATTTTGACCTCATATCTTCTTTTATAATAATATGATTTTAGTCTCCTATTTGTTTTTGTGCTATTTTGGTCTCCCCACTTATAATGTCGTGTAAATATCACTATTATGTTATCTTCATTCAAATACCTAATGAAATTCATTACTTGGTGAAAAATGACCATTGTGGCATTATAAAGTATCACTTTATGTGACACCCAAAATTATAATGTTTGCCTCTTATCTTTTCAATTGTGCAAAATTTGTCTTATCTTTTATTCTTGTTTACTTTTCATCATCTAACTTTTATGACTACGCAAAAAATGCGCATTTTCTGCAATAAATGATGTTACCGTATTAATATAGTTCTTTTCTACTTGTATTTCTTGTATTTAAAGTCAGTAACTTCAAACAAAATTAAGTTATTACATAACTGATTTGACAACTTGTTGTATTAATTTTCCTATACAAAATGAGTTACAGCTGTTATTTTGGCTTTTATTAAACAGTCAATAACAAATGAAGCAAGCTTAACATTATAATTATTTTATTTAATGAATTGTTGGTTTATACCTAAAATGTGTTTGTCTAGTGGTACAAAGTCTCATTAAATTTTTAAGATGACCAAAATGTTAAGAATTCAATTTCTATGAGCGATACTTGTTGATAGAAACAGTCGTGCATATCAAAGTGAATAATTTATTCTTTTAAAAAGTAAAAAAATAATCTTGTTAGTACAAAAAAAAAGTTTATAAGGTTGACCAGAGTAAATTATCATATGGCACCCTTGTTTTCCCTCACAATTGGTTTGTAGTATTTACTATATTTTTTGAATCACAATATAAAAAACTTTTTTTATATCCATTTTAGATTATATTGATCTTTAAATTTGAAATCTGAACTTGAAAAAAACTCTTATGTGCAAGGGAATGTATTATCACATATCCATACTACATGATATTCTCACTTATTCATGAACTAATTTTATAACCAAATTTGTTTGACTATTTAATTTATAAAAGAGGGAAATTTTATTTATTTGTTTTGTCTAACAATATAGGATATTACTTTTAGGTATATGAAGATTACATAGTTTTCTTTGGATAAAATGTTTGTTGGTAAGGTTTGTTTTATTTTAAGATTTGAAAATAGGGAGCAATGTTTAATTTTAATTTGAAATGCCTACTTAGATGAGGAAGTACAATCCTAATGCATGATACTACATCTCATATTAAAAAAAAAAAAAATTAATTAAATTTTTATCATTTTAATGCTTAAAGTTTTTTTAGATTTATTATATGATGTGATTGAAAGATTATTTATTTATTAATTACTTACCAACTTCAAGAAAGTGAAATGCAACCTTCTATCTCATCCTCCATCATATCTTAAAAGTGGCAAGTTATAGTTTTTATTATTATATTAAAGTTAATAAAAAGTGGTTAAAAAAGAACCAAAAACTATTGTGATACCCAGGTGTGAATAAAAATGAGTATTAGATTTTTATAAAGTCATAAAAAATAATAGAATGATTTTTTTATTTAATTACAAGAAAGTGAAAATGAAACAAAAATCATACTTTTTAAATGAAATCTCTTCATTATGAAGCGAATAAATATTCATCAAGTCACTTTAATTCTTTTATTTTAAAAATAAAATGAAAATTGGTGTACAAAAATTACTGTAAAATAATATCCAACCATTATTGGGCCAATTTAGGTGTTTATTAAACATTTTATTTTTATTTTTATAGGATAGGATAAAGAAAATTGGGAGGGATTGACTTTGAGTTGATATATATGACTATTATTGAGTCAATAAAATGTTTATTAAGACATTTCAACCTATTTTAATAAGAGTGAGAAATCCGAAATTATTTTATTTCTCAAATATTTTTCGAAACAAAATATTTGATTTATTATTATTATGGAATCAAACTTTATTAAAAACTTTTTTATCACATTAATTTGTTTTATTATATATTTTCTTTTTTATTATATTAGAAAAATTATTGTTTAGTTTTATGGGTGTATAAAATTGATTGTTCACAATACTTAACAATTTTAATTGGTTAATTTTGTATTAAGAAAATGAGTATAAAACTTCAACAAGTTTGCTATAACATAAAAGAATATGTTTTTACACATTCATATAAGTTTTAAGATGAGAATCGTACAATAAACAAGGGGACAAATTTTCACAACCAAAAAAGATGGGACCAAAACGGCACGTGGATTAACACTTGTAATGTAATAATGTACAATATTCATCACATAAACAACTCCGTTAGTGATTCAGATGGAAAGATAACAAAATGATGATTTTTGCACAAGCAAACAAATTGGGGGAACAAGATCATAAAAAGTAAAGAAAAAATATGAATGTATTGTTAGTTTAAGAGTTTTATATATAATCAGTATGTTATCTATCATATAAATTTAATTACTATCTTTTAGAAAAATAATACAAATACAAATCTACAGTAAATAAATAATTACATAAAAAATTCATAAATGTTATACTGAAAAGTAAATGAAATTGCACTTTGTGAAATATAAGGCACAAAATTGCATTTTAACCTTTCTGTTCAGAAGATATTGTATAAAAGAAATATGGTCCTTGAAAAAAATGAATAAGAAGATGAATGCTAAAGATATCAATGAATAAAAAACTTTTTATGGAGAGTAAAAGTGTATATGTTTTATATGATTTGACAAACTATCCTATATCCTATTTATAGAAAACTTAACTATCTAACAAACTTAACTAAACTTGCCAATAACAATAAGCACGTGCATAAACAAGAAACACAAAAGATCAAGTTCTGATTTAATGGCAATCATGATGGATCTGGTGCAGGGGAAGGATGGATAGGAAACTTGGACTGAGTTGGCCCATGAGAGTGGTTTGTTTTAGCTTCCATATATATTGGTTCTGCTCTAGCTGTTCTGGCAGGTTTGTTGGCTATATTTTGTTAGGTATCAGTGACGGAATATTTTGTTGGCAATTTCCACTTTTCTGGTTTTTACACACTTGCTGAAAAATGCCCAGCTAATCGATTAACAACTAGTCTTAATCGATTAACCAGTAACAAAAACAGAATGACCGGTTCAGCAACTTGCGCAGTTATTAACCAACATACAAACAAATATACAACAGATACTTTTATGCAAGATTAACAAAAACATAGCAAGGAACAAGTATGCAAAATATTAGTTCCAGATTCGCATTAAAACAACTTGAAACATAAAAGAGAAAAGGATAGAAAAGATTGCGCAGGGATTTTATCCTGGTTCGTTTTGCTGTCCAGTGCAAAACTACATCCAGTCCTCCCCTCTGATTTGGGAGATTTTCCTTCTTCACTATGAAACACAATGTACATTACATACACGCTTCCAAATACAAAACTTGAACGCTCCCTTCTTGGAACCCAAAGAACTTCGTCACCCTTGGTTTGACCTTTCCCAAAACCGCCTCCCAAGAAAACCTTTCTTATGCGATTCGGCCCCAGCCAAGGTATCGCTTTTTATCCCAAGACCTCCAAGTCTTTGTGTGAAGAACACCTTACCTAACCGCAACTAGGATTTTTCCAATCCTTTAACAATGCTTTGAGTTATGAATGAGTACTTAATACTTGGATATTACAATAAAGATCAAAGCCTAAAACCTAAGCAAGAACTCACAAGACGTCCTAGTCTAATATGAATGTTCATGCATGAGATTTTCTGAAAACATGCAATCATAAAGATCTATCTCTTTTTCTTTCAAGAAAACACAAGAATATACAAGAAAGCTTTTCAAAGAAACATGCAATGTGAATATGAAATCTAAAGCCTTAACATGATCTAAACTTTCTCCTAATTC
>NW_017717313.1:0-906 GCF_001865875.1 Lupinus angustifolius
ATCAAACATAACAAACAACCTTTCTCCCCCTTTTGACATTATAAAAAAGATACGAATATTCAATTCTAGTCAAAAGTCAGAAGAGTTATAGCAATTTATTTTGAAAAACTGTAATTATTTAGCATAAGCAATAACCAGTTTGAGAAGCTTAAACAAATGCACAGTTATACATCATTTAATCGACTAACAATGTGTCTTAATCGATTAAATGGACAGCAGATAGCAACAGAACAGTTTGAATGACATGAAGGGTTATGCAGAAGCAAATCAAGTGCAAAATGATTAAGCATTTGATATAATAGAGCAGTTTGCAATAGGCATAATCATTCAATATAATCACATATACCAATCATGATCAAGATCCAGTTCAAACAACGTAAGATGCTATATGCAACATAATTAACCATTTAAGCATGACATATCCATTATGTAAACATATTACCACTTGTTAGCAGCACTAGTTAGCACTTGTTAGGCTATTATCATTTTAAAGCATATTTCAATCATTCAATTATAATACACAATTAAGACATGTTCAAGATTCATGCAAAAACTCATTCTATTTAACATAATTAGCAAGGTTCAATATAGTTACAAAATACTAAAATACAACCATAACCATGAGATGTACTTGACTCAAAAATATAAGCGTAAGCCACAAAACAGGAAGAATTAAATTTCAAAAAGAATTTGAGCCCAGGTAATCGATTATCACAAAATTTAATCGCAAAAAATTAACTTTAAAAAAACATTTGAGCCCAGGTAATCAATTATCACAAAGTTTAATCGACTAAGATGATTTATTTCAGAAAGCTTTAGCTATTGGAACTCATTTAATCGATTATACTGAGAAGTTAATCGATTAACGACAGAACGTTGACAGTTTTAAGTACGATTTTGAGCTTA
>NW_017717314.1:0-1262 GCF_001865875.1 Lupinus angustifolius
ATGATGTTTGAATGGTTTATTTGATATTCAAAGTGCGCTGCTCCCCCTTTCATTGTTCTTCCCTTTATCTTCTCCCCCTCAATTATTCAGAGAAGTACTTTTGGTAGGTAGCATAGTGCGGAAGCTCATTCAAAAATCTTTGTCATTAACGTTTCTCCTTAATAACCTTGATCTAATCACCAGCCTTGTGCCTAGATCATCTTTTGCTGATTTATCCCTTGATGCTCAAATGTCCTTTGGCACACCTACAAACACAAATCACTGATACAAGAGGAGTAGGAAGTATGGCCATGTGTGCCACAATAAAAGCATGTAGGAACCTTTTTATTAAAATATTTCTTATTAGGCCGATTAACAGGTGTCCTATATGGTCTTCTCCTACACCTAGCGGGAATATATCCTAGTCCGGTATGGTCACCAACATTTCTAGTTTGGATATGCATAATGTCTAAATGGTTTTGACTCTTTGTGAGTTTTGCTAGTTTTTCATTCAGTTTAAAATTCTCATTTTTCAAAGTCTTGCAAGAATCACAGACAGTTGATTGACATAATTTATCTTTAGAGTAATCACATGAGGCACATGCATAGATAAGATCAAGAGTTTCATTTTCAAGTTTAAGTTCATCTAATTCCTTTTGCATTTCAATTATTTTTTTTTTCATGCAAGGAAATAACTCTTTTTCTATCTATATTTATTTTAACAATTTTCTTTAACTCCTCATGCATTTCGACATAAGCTGCATATAATTCATCGTATGGAGGAGAGTCATTAGAGCATGATGAAATATAGGAATGTACCTCAATAGAATCATCTTCATCACTAGATGTGCACTCCTCATGCACTTGTGCTATAAGGCATACCTTTGAATTTATCTCCTCATCGGATGAGCTTGAAGTCAAATCTTTCTCGGAATCGTTCCAAACATGTGTGCTTCTTTTGACTTGGACATTCGAGAGTTGCTCTTCTTGTTTGAGTTCTTGGCTTCTTTCTTGAGATTCTTGATCCCTCATTTCTTCTTGAGATACTTATTGAATTCTTCAAATAGGAGAGCCAAGTCTTCATCGGAATCAGAATCTGAACTAGAATCCTCACTTTCTTGATCTTCTTGAAATCTTGTAGCTTTGAGTGTGATTCTGTTCTTGTCTGATTCTTCATTCAAAGTCAAACGCCCTAACCCCATTTCATGTTCTTGGAGTTTCCCATATAGAGTAGCTAATGGCATGTTGTCTAAGTTCTTTGACTCCATTATTGCGGTTACCTT